>NW_019724641.1:41805-113093 GCF_002891405.2 Cryptotermes secundus
AGCGAGCGAAGACAGTTCATGCCTTAGACCGCTCGGCTACCGTGACCGCCAGAGAAGAAGATATACCCAATGATATATAAAAGGTGGAATGGAGATGACATGTCATTTCTCTTAAGTATTTTAGAATATAAATAACATATGCATAGATAATAAATATAATATAATATATGGAGTGTGTAATGCTGTCAAGGTAAGTTGTTCAGGCTAATGGGTATGACACTTTAGAATCCTCAGTGCTATTTAATTAATATGGGATAATCAATAAAAATTGTGACTGAATGAGGAGCCACAAATGGTTAAGTTAGTACAAATATAACAACCGTTTCTGTCAGGGTATGAACCAGGAAAAGGTTCATAATTCAATTAATATCAATTCTTTATTAGTGTGTTTACCCACAGTGCAATGGCACATTAAAGCAAGGAGAAAAACAGAACAAACATGTACACAAAAAGAAAAGAGGAAACAACGCAGTATGCATCATTTAGACAACAACCATTCAATTAGAGCAACCACGTCAACCACAATGATGTGGGAAAAAGCATATATACATGAACATTGATCTTGAATGCAATTAAAATTCTATCAAATTCTATTTCATTCTTTTCTTATTTACATTCTTATTCGGTAGCCCAAAGGTCAATATTATAAAGCAAGCATGAGTAAAAAGACAAACAAAACAAACATGTACACATAGAAGAGACAAAAAAACAATGGGTAAAATTTAGACACTAACCATTCAATCAGTGCAACCATGCCAGGCATAATGCAGTGCGAAAAAACATACGCACGCACACACACACACACACACACAGTAATCTTGAGTACAATTAATATTAACAGCTTTTCATAATACATATTATCTTTGCTACTAATATTATTAGCACTACTGGCATTAAAACTACTGCAGCTGCTTCTGCTATCACTATTGTTGCTATAGTTTCTACTACTGATACTACCACTACCACCATCACTACTACTATGGATACTGCTATTAACACTTGGAATTTCAGAATTTGATGATTCTTCATAAGAAAAACAACCTGGCTGCTTGTTTTGTCTTCCTGATCATCACATAAGCCTCAAAATCTCAGAGTTTAATAAAATATGGATACCTTTTCCCGCATTAGGAGATCAAGTGGAGGTCTCTGTTTCGTGCCTCTACTTTCCTTGCTGACTTTCGCCACCAGGATCAGATTTTCTTTTGTCACATTGTATAATGCCAGGGTGCAGGAGGTCTGCAACACAACACAGCACATTTCATGTGTTTTTAAGTAGCAGAGGAACTACATAGGGAATGCCGTGCTGACTGCTGTTGAACTCACCGCTGCCACCACTTCCTATGCTGGCCGTGGGTGAGAAAGTCTCATGCTTACTGTACACCTAGAGTGCGGGTCAAGATATATATGTCATGGCACAACTAACCTTGCTTGGGGTGTAGAGGGACCTTCCTACATTTTATTGCCGACGCTACTGCTTAGCAACTCGGTGTTTTATCTCCTGGGTGTCAGATTTTGCTGTCATGACCTGGTGAGTCTGCCTCACTTCCAGCTAGTTCCAAGGTCAAGAATATATGGATCTGAATGTCCACTCCACCATACGCCGTCATGGCGTAGTGCTTAATTAGTTAAGCACAGGGACAAATTTAGCTTTGCTGTAAACATTATACATTTATATAGTAATTCCGTTTATGTTGCGACGATAACGAATATTCGGTGTCTATTTTTTGTGTCGATTGTTACCTTTCATACAAATATTTTGATAGAATTTATTTATATTCTTTACGTCAACGTTGATTTTGTCAAAAAGCTAGACTTCATTGTGATTAATATTGATTTTCAATTGATTCACTTAGCAGTCACCTCACCCGTTCATATTAATCTGACCTTGACAATTATTCATATACTCGTATATACGGCCATTGGTACTACCGGAATAGATGGAATTGCTGTTGATTATTAATGTGAATTTTGATGTAATAGTTCAAGTAATGAATAGAATTTTGCACTCGTCAGACATTGGAATGGAAATAGGAGTACAATGAGAGAGTACATCAGCTATTTGCAGACTTCAAGAAAGCCTTTGATTCAGTTTCGAAGGAAGTATTGTACAGTATTCTCATAGAGTTTGGGGTATTTATTCATGAAACTAGTTAAGTTGATTAAAATATGTTCAAATTTAACTTATAGTACAGTCCACATAGGTAAACGCGTGCCTGATTATTTTCCTACCCAAAGTGGTCTAAAACAAGGAGATGTTTATGGATATAGCTTTTCAAATTTGCTTTAGAATATGCCATTAGGAAGGTTCAGGAAAAACAGGTGGGACTGGCATTAAATGGGGCACATCAACTTCTAGTTTATGCTGATGATGTGAATCTATTGGGAGATAATATAGACATCATAGAGAAAAACACAGAAACTTTAATTGATGCTAGTATGGAGTTTGGTCTAGAATGAAAGGCAGAGAAAACGAAATATAAGTTGCTGTCTCGTCACCAGAATGCAGGGAAAAATCATGACATAAAGACAGCTACGAGACTCTTTGAAACTGTGACACAGTTAAAATATTTAGGAACTGCAGTAACAATTCAAAATTTGATTTGAGAGGAAATTAAGAGGACATTGAACTCGGGTAACGCTTGCTACCATTCAGTTCAGAACCTTTTGTCTTCTCGTCTGCTGTCTAAAAACGTAAAACTTAAAATATACAAAACAATATTTTCGCCTGTGGTTCTGTTTGGGTGTGAAATTTGGTGTATGACATTAAGGAAGGAACATAACCTGAGGGTTTTTTGAAAAGAGGGTGCTGAAGAGAGATGAAGTGACAGGAGTTTGGAGAAAACTGCACAACGAGGAGCTTCATAACTTGTAATTTTCATCAAATTTAATTAGAATGATGAAGTCAAGGAGGTTGGGATTGGCACAGTATGTAGCACGAGCAGAGGAGAAAAATGCATATTGGATTTTGGTGGGAAGGCCAGAATGACAGAGACTACTAGGAAGACCAAGACGTAGACTGGTGGATAACATTACAATGGTTCTTAGAGTTATAGAATGGGGTGATGTGGCTTAGTATAGGGACCAGTGGTGGGCTCTTGTGAACATGGTAATGAGCCTTCGGGTTCAACAACATATTTGGAATTTCTTGAGTAGCTGCACAACTGGCGGCTTCTCAAGAAGAGCTCAGCTCCATGAAGTTTGTTAGTACCGCCGGCATAGTGTTGCCTAATCCTCGTCTTAAATCAACGTTTATTATAAGCAATTTACTTACATACTCTATTTTTCTTATAACTGTGGAACAATATATTTTAATTACCGTATTTACGCATGTATAGGCCGCGTGCGTGTATAGGCCGCAGCACAATTTTCAGACAGAAATTATAGAAAAAATAATTTTCTTGGAATATTATTTCAGAAGCAGAAATTATTCCGAAATTTGGCAAATATATTTTTTTTTTAATGAAGTGTGATTTCGAATATTTCGAATATAAGCCGCACCCCAGTTTTCCTCTTGAATTTTTGGCAAAAAATGTGCGGCCTATACATGCGTAAATACGGTACTTCTGGATTGACAATTTTTCCCTTCAGTCTTCTTGCAATATCCTCCAGGTGAACACAAATACACAAAGACAAACGTTTTATCATCATTTTCTTCCGTTTATAAATGTGACAGTTAATCTTTATAGAAGTCGTCTAAAATTTCCCACGGGTATTTATCTTGTGTAATGCAGCTACAGACCGGAAGTTATATCCTGTACACTGGAGGGGCTAGAAAATGTAATTACAGTCCAAACTAAGGACGAACTTACACACACAATCATCAAAACGCTAATATGGAGAAGATATAGATTTTCAGCCTTTACGTTCAACTACTTATGCAACGGGTATTCAAATATCACCGGCCTTAGTAGCCCTCTGAAACTACCGACAGGCAAGCAACCACCCGTTGAAAAGCAGATTACATGTCTGTTTGAGTACTACATGTGAAGCCTCTGATTATTTCTCATATTACGATACTCTGACTTAGGTTGAGGGATGCTTTCTGTGTGCTACACTCCGTGCTCGACTCTCAGGTTTGAGGTATGGAGGCTGTATAGGATTTTCATGAATTCGTGAATTGAGAACAGGGAGAAATAAATCCGCATATCGGTCCATGGGACCGCCTCTGTGGTCAGAATTCCTGGCTACAGATCCAGAGGTCCCCGGTTAGATTCCCGGTGCTATCAGATTTTGTGTGAAGTAGTGGGTCTGGAACGGGTTCCGCTCAGCCTCCTGAGGATAATTAAGGAGTTATTTCAAGGAACTAGTGGCTCCGGTCTAGAAAACCGAGATCAATGGCCGTGGGGATCCGTTGCGCTGACCACGCAACACCCTCTATCCGCTAAAGTTGCAATTAACTTCGCCGACAAGCGGCGATAGCTCGGTCGGTATAGTTCGCTTGCAGACTAAAGGCCACGGGGTATCAGGTCCATGTCGGGTTTTGATTAGGATCTTTAATATTTGGAGTCAGAAACACTGAGGCTGTAATAATCCATAATTTAATAATTTTTTGTAATAACACGGGTATATTTTCAACATGCTTGTCCCACAGACGAGGAAGTTACGTGTGGGCTTCTCATAACACATCCTCCTGTTCAGTCCCCAGTAACTTTAGTTTTTGTAGTAACACCTGAAGGGAAGAGACCATTTGGGAGAGCGAGAGTGATTGTGATATTGAATTTGACATTAAAATATTAAAGGAACAAGATATGAGACTATGATCTGGAATTTTCTGGCTCTGGATGGTGACCAGTGTCGGCCATTTGTGAACATTATTATGAATCTTCGAATTCCATAAAGATGTGGCGTTTATTGACCAGCTGAATGTTTTTAATAAATTCTCCAGAAGCACACCTCTTCACGAAGTTGGTTACTACAGCTGCAAAGGTAATAATCCATATTTGGATGCACATAGTCACACAGACGTTCTCTGCAGCTCGACATTCTGGATTCGCTTTGCCATATATGTACTTTTCTTAAAGTTCTAAAAGTTTTTGTTACAACTGTTTTAGTTTTCATCATTGTTATTATTACTATAGGTACAATTATTCATATTTTAATATCGTTAATATGCTTTCTAGGCCGGTCACAGTAGCCGTACGGTCTTCGTTCGTTCGGACGCTGGGATCTTGGGTTCGAATCCCACTTCAGGTATTTACGTTTGGTGTGTGTATGCGTTTATTCTGTCTTTGTGTTGTCCTGTGTTTAGGTAGAGGCCTTGCCACGAGCTGATCACTCGTCCAAGGATTCCTACCGTCTGTGAAAAAATTATTATGGAACTTAATAAGATATCAGGGCCCCAAATTGACTGGAAGAGCCTCTGTAAAATATTAATATGCTTTCTACTATATTTACCATGGTTACCGAATTGCGATAATGGTGGTCCTAGTGTTGGTTAAACGTCATATTTTCGGGAGTCCGTTATAGATAAATAATTAGAAAGTATGAATTTGGAGTGGCCTCTGATAGCTTAACATACATACAGAATTTCATTAAAATTCGTTTAGCAGTTCTGAAGCTGAAATATGCTGAGTGCCGGGCAAAAAGACAGACTCGACGATCCCTACATGACTTGCACACAACGCAAAGAAAGTCTGTTGAGGTTCACAGTGAGGAATCATTTACGGCATGAGGGAAGTAGAGCATTGAGAGGCTTACCTTATTGCTGAACTCGTGACGCATGAAATCTTGGAGGGAGACCACAGCATCTTGTACAGACAGGTTGCTGTGTGGTTTGAGCAGAGCTTCATCAGTCTCGCTGTAGCCCAAGAACAGGAACACGCCCTGGGGCAATTTGTATGCGTCTGCAATGCATAGAACCAGAATACATTACAGTTCTCTGAAACGTGTGCGTTAATCCATTTCAGTCACCTCCTATTGCATTCTTCAGTTCACCTTTACCTGAAAGGAAAGGAGGGGGGAAAAAAAGGAAATTCAATTTTGTGACACTTTACATTTGATATCAAGAAAACTCAACTTAACACTTCTTTGGCGAACAGCTGTGTTCGTGCAGGGTCCAATGCTTTACAGGCTGGTCTATGTCTCCAATATTAGGGACTAATGTGACGAGCGTTACATCCGCACTCTATGTTTATACACAAAACAACAGCATATCCCAGACCGGACTTCATGAGGAACGGTGGACGAAGTCAGAAGATCGGCGGTATGGTCTCCTAGTGACGACAGCGTAGGGAACACTCGTGGTCGAATGAATTCATGTCGATTGTCGTTGGTCACATGACAGACTGATTATTATCCATGTGGCCGGGACTTGAATAGAATATCTCTGATCATTCAAATTCGTTCACCGTTTGCAATGTAGTCCCGGCTGATATGGATGTCAGTTCTGTGTGTAAATATAGCAGGAGAACATAAGCTTTATCAATATTTGCTGATGGTCATTTATATATGTAGTAGGTAGCAGGAAGGTTATACTTTCAGATAGGTGCAGCGCGGACTCAGTTCAATACAAATGTGATATGAATGCTGGAACATAAACATAAAAAATCTCAAAACATCATTTCTCTCATAAATTTATTATGGTTGAGTCAGATCTTGCTCTAAACGGCTGCAGCATTCCATTCCTAGACCGTGTAAGATATCCAGGTATGATCCTTCACAGAACCATTACATGGAAGCCATACGAAGAAATTACTGAAGCTAACGAGTTCAGAATACAACTCTTTAATGAACCGTCACAACACAGCAAATAGTAAAACATCAAAGTCAGCGTTCAGCTGTGGCTTTGCTACATGTTCAGAATATTTATTAGAGTCTACACATTTTAAAATGTTTAACGATCTAGCAATAATATTATATTAAATCTCCACAAAACATTCAATTATATAATTTACTGCTCTCCCGCCTGGGAATTTGCGGCAGACATTGGCATTACAGCCCTTGAAAAACGAGGTTCTCAGTGCCGAAGATAATTTTTTGAGGCGCACATCGGTTCGCAATTTCCATATGGTTTTCGTGGTATCGCATATTTGTGATTATATGATAAAAACGCGCAGAGAGCAAACGTAAGTCATACACAATCATGGGAATAGAAAAGTTAGCAACATATAATTAGGTGAGGCAAGACATATAAGAAATACAAGAACTTTAAAATTGTCAGCGTTCGTACTTCCAGCCAGCATTAGCTGCATGGCCAGAATGTTGTCGGGGAGCTTCCTGGCTTCGCTTAGTGGGAGGTGGAGTCCAGCTGGGTCCATTCGGCACGGCGGCCACTGATTGGCCTATTGTACCTGCCCCGGATGATTATGATGATGGAGGATTTGGTGGAATGAAGATTGGCAGGGGAAACCGAAGTACTCGGAGAATACCCGCCCCAACGCCACTTTGTCCACCACAAATCCCACTTGACCGGACCCGGGATCGAGCCCGGGCCGCCGCTGTGGGAAGCCAGCGATTAACCGCTTTAGCTGTGGTGCGGCCGAGGTACGGGCTTGGGTCTGGAACATGTCATTACAGTGAATGCAATAGAAATGAAATATGAGAATTCTGATTGGCAGATACGCAGTCCTATTTGTATTTTTCAGAGAATAAGAAGATTGGTTCTCAGTTGCTGCTATACTAGTTATAATTTTCGCATATTTGTCCCTTTATAAATGGAACATTCCCTGTAAATATAAAAACTAACATAATTTCAAATATCCCCAAACGTAAATTCTATTTCATCAACTTTTTGATGTTTTGTAATTAAACCCATTTCAATACCAAACAAAGAACCTTGCACATAGATTCCTGGACGAATGGACGCTATAATCTTACTAACATGTTTACACAGTATGTAGAGGTTTCCATTTCGATCTCTGTCACACACTATGATTAACTTTCAATCCTGCTTGGTCTTTCTCTCTCGGATTAACTAGAACACAGGATGAGGTCACGTGTAACACACAGTGAGTAAAGGGAATGCCACGATGCAGGGGTGAGTTGATAGCTGGAAGCTGAATTGAAATGTTTCCTATGTTGGTATTGGTTTTAATTATGGATGCACTGAGAAGATTATACATTTCACCTACTACACATGACACGCATAATTTGCGCTGTTGTATCCCTCCGCCAGCAGGAAACTGTAACACTAATCTGGAAGATGGCTACAGATTGTAGCTTTGTTTCCTAAGATATCAGGCTCTCATAAAGCAGCTATATTTATCTGAATTTTTTGAAAAAGATTAATAATAAATCAGATCTGCTTCTATGAAAAAAAGATTAACCGTAAGAAGGAAGTAGAATAATTGTTTGGAATTATTAAAATTAGTTGGTTGAGGCGGGTTCAAGTCCCGAAGAGGTAATCGAATTTTTTTCAATTGACCTAATTTTTCCAGCCGTACTATGGCCCTGGGGTCGACTCAGGCTCTAACAGAAATGAGTACCAGGAATATTCTTGGAATGTTCTTGGGAGTAAAGGGTGGCCGACGCGTAAGTCTAACCTTACCGCCATCTATGAGCCGTTTGTCTAGAAAATGTGGGAGCCTCAACATCTCACAACCCTATGGGTCTCCACGGCCTGTTACAGGGATACCTTTAATTACTATTTTACTTTTTATTTACAGTTTAAATTCCTCTCTTCAACAACGCCAATATGGCTATTATGCGAAATTCAAATAATTGTGTGAAAATATGATGCACAGAGGTAAGGGAACCATTGAATATAAAATTATACAACTGTTGATAAAGTGTTCTTATAATAACGAACAAACAGCCATAAGCATAGACTTCATTCGTTGAAATCCGAACAGCAGACCGACGAACACACGCACTGTACGTGGAATGTCCTTGACACTGCCACAAAATGCTCGAAGTTCGTCACGTTGAGCGTATTTCTGTCTTTATATTGCATTCAGTCCGAAAATACGATAGGAAGTAAACCGGTAACAAGAGGCCGCGCCATAGCTCAAGCTGTTAGTCGATGGCTTCCCACTGTGGCGACCCGGGTTCGATCCCGGTTCTGGTCAAGTGGGATTTGTGGTGGACAAAGTGGGGTAGGTTTTCTCCGGGTACTTCGGTTTCCCTTGCCAATCTTCATTCCACCAATTGCTCCACAACCACCCTCACCTACCATCTGGGGCTGGTACAATAGGCCAGAAGTGGCCGCAGTACAGGGGATTTAGTCCCACCCCACTAGCAATAAAAAAACGGTAACAAGTCTAAATAAATTCGGAGCGAACAAAACAAACAAACTCCGTGCCTTGTACTCCTCAAGCGAACTATACCGACCGAGCGACCGCCGCTTGTCAGAGAAGTTAGCGCCAACTTTAGCGGAGAGAGGGTGTTCCGTGGTCGTCGCAACGAATCCCCACGGTCGTTAATTTCGGTTTTCCAGACCGGAGCCGCTATTCCCTTGAAATATATATTCTCAGTTATCATCACGAAGCTGAGTGGACCCCGTTCCAGACCCACTACTTCTCAGAAGATGCAGTAGCGCCGGGATTTTAACCCGGGATCTCTGGATCTGTAGCCAAGAACTGTGACCACTAGACCACAGAGGCTGTCGAAATTCGAAATTCGGCCGGGGTCTATTAATCCTCACTGTGGATTTTAGGTCTTCTTCAGTCACTACAGCATATATCGGTATAGTGGAACATAAGACAAGCCTTTTCCTGCCGCATGCCTCTCCAATTTCATACCAAAATATCCTGCTACGTCTAATTTAAAATTATGTAAACTTCATGGCTGAGCTGTAGGCGGCGTGCAGTGAAGTAACCAAACAACGAAACAACGAAGCAACTTGTCCACCGGAAGAGCCACTCTTCATAGATTGATGGCATTTACTGAGAGGGGAGAAACGTAAGTGAACAGTTTAACTGTAATCTTAGTGCATCCGGTGCACACATAGATATTCGTGTACGCAAAGCGCCAATGTGGCAGCTACAGGTACCACAAGTAAAACCCACTTTATATTTCAGTGACAAGGATAAAAATACTTTGTTCTTGTTCTAACGCTTCTGATATGTATTCGGGAAATATCGAGTTCGAATCTCGGTCGAAACACAGATTATAATGAGTTTCTATGTAGTTTTCCTCAGTCCCTCCAGGCGGGAGAATGCCGGTATAATATCTCGAAACAAACGATGACCACTTCCATCTGCATATTTTAAATTAATCACTGAATTCTACCATTTGGAGATAAAAACCGAGCTATTGTGAAGCTTCGTTAAATAAACACTCACTCACTCATGAAGCTGAGCTCGTCTTGAGAAACCGCCAATTGTGCAACTACTCAAGAATTTTTTATGGAACCCGAAGGTTCATTACCGTGTTCACAAGAGCCCTCCACTGGTCCCTATCCTGATCCAGATCAATCCAATCCATAACATCCCATACTATCTCTCTAAGATCCATTTTAATATTGTCCACCCACATACGTCTTGTTCTTCCTAGTGGTCTCTTTCCTTCTGATTTTCCCACAAATATCCTATATGCATTCCTCTTCGCCTCCATTCGTGCTACATGCCCTGTCCATCTCATCGTCCTTGACTTGATCATTCTAATTATACTTGAGAAGAGTACAAGTTATGAAGCTTCTCATTATGCAGTTTTCTCCAACCTCCTGTCACTTCATCTCTCTTCGGTCCAAATATAATAGCCCTACTAGTGATATCAAATACTTGGAACGAACGGACGTTAAATTTATTGAAGGGTCGGCTGGAAGCGAGAAGACTTACCAGGTGCGGGCCGCATACAGATGAACCGGCCAGAGTAACAGAGGCAGCGTCCGCGGTAGGCTTGGTACGCAGGGGCCGCGTGGTTGTAGAAAGCGAAATCCGTCTTGCACGGGGCCCTCTCAACGCACACCGTATTACAGCTCAGAGACTCACCCTCGTTACATTGACACAACTCGGAGCATTCCGGCTCGTCATCTCGGTAGAGCTGCAACAGTTGCATCTTGTTATGTAAATCACTGTACATTATCACAAACGGGGGCGTCTACACAACAATACATCTAGGAAAGGAAACGATGACAAATCGGTAATAATGTAACAAAAAACGAACTCCGTGGCCTGTAATCCGCAAGCGAACTATACCGACCGAGCGACCGCCGCTATTCGGCGAAGTTAGTGTCAACTTTAGCGGATAGAGGGTGTCACGTGGTCAGTGCAACGGATCCCCACGGTCGTTAATCTCGGTTTTCTAGACTGGAGCCGCTATTTCCTTGAAATAGCTCCTCACTTATCATTACGAGGCTGAGTGGGCCCCGTTCCAGACCCACTACTTCTCAGAAAATCTGGTAGCGTCGGGAATCGAACAGGGACCTCTTAATCTGTAGCGAGGAACTTTGACCACCAGACCAAAGAGGCGATCTTACTAATGTAATACCATTTCGTTTATTGTGAAAAGGTGTTGCGGTATATGTTTTGACATTCAAGAGGTCATTATCATGCCTACTTACAGAAGAAAACTGTAATGAAGACAGAACTCTGCAACGAGGCCTGCAGATATCGTCGTTTCTAAGGTTCGTAAGGGCACGTGGGTGAAAATCACAATCAGAACTTTCGCTCAGCAACGAATTTTGTGGTGAGTGACACATAAGCTGATGGTCGTGACCTATGTAACGCTTTATCTCGAATTGAGATTAGTTATTTTCTTTGCTTTCCTCGCTTTTGCCTCTATATTTCTGAGTCTGACTAACAGAATGCTGTGTACATTCACCAGTTCACAATCACTGACAAAATCCCTACGTTTTCTCTGAATGCCTCGAAGCAAAACTTTTGTGACTTTCAGTTACCGATGCCAGTAATTCTACAACAAGGTTGTTTACGAAAAGTTTCTTTCCATGTCGCTATCCTTTACAGAGCAGTTTGTGCACACGGTTAAGCAGCGAACATCAATTTCTGCCTCTCATGCTAAGAGGAGGCAGCGCTTGCCACAATTTTCCTGCACACGAATCTGTGTATTATAGAATTGCAAAACTTATTCTCAGTCGCTATAACGTAAGGAAATGTTATCCTTGTAGCAGGCCGTGGAGGCCAATAAGGTTGTGAGACTTCGAGACTTCCACATTTTCTAGACAATCGGCTCACAGATGGCGGTAAGTTTGTCAGCCTTACGCACCGGCCTCCCTTTACCCTCCAGGAATATTCCTGGTACTCATTTCTGTTAGAGGCTGAGTCGAACACAGGGCCATAGTGAGGCTGAAAGGTTTAGGTAAATTGAAAAAAAAAAATTCAACTCATCGGGACTCAAACTCGCGACCTTCCGGCTTGTAGCATAGTGCCTCAACCAACTACACTACCGCGTGTCTCATAATGTAGTAAGTTTCTTGTAATATTCTTTCACCCCATTAATTGTAATACACTAGTCGCTTATTTGCCGATCACAATGGCCGCACGGTCTAAGTTGTGAAATGTGTTCGCTCGAACACTAGGATCATGGGTTCGAATCTCACTCAAGGCATGGATGTCTATGTGCGTTTATTCTGTGTCTGTGTTGTTCTGTGTGTATGTAGCGGCCTTGCGACGGGCTGATTCCACGTCCAAGGAGTCCTACCGACTGTGTATGGGATTAAGAAAATGAAAAAGCAGCCAAGGTCCAACAAAGGGCTGTAGAGCCACAGACAAACAGATGATTATAGCAAAACCCGTACAGTCATTCGTAAAGCAAGCAGTGCACGGTGTATAAACGCTGTACTGTGGTAGTCGCCCTCGGCTATGAAATAAGGAAATAGGCCTCCAATAGGGCCGCACCATAGCTTGAGCAGTTAGTCGATGGCTTCCCACCGCGTCGGCCCGGGTTCGATCCCTGGTCTGGTCAAGTAGGATTTGTGATGAACAAAGTGACGCTGGGGCAGGTTTTCTCCGAGTACTTCGGTTTCCCCTGCCGGTCTTCATTCCACCAAATTCTCCATCATCATAATCACCCGAGGCAGGCTACAATAGACCAATCAGTGGCCGCCGTGCCAAGTGGACCCAGTTGGACTCCACCCCCCCCCTAAGCGATTTTTTTTGGCTTCCAGTTAAATGTTGACTCTTGTTGAAGAGAAGGATCTATGCTAGGAACTTAAAAGAAAATAATTGTAATTTATGGTTTTGTTTTTTCTTTTTCTTTCCCGAAATATGCAGTTATGATGATGGTACGTTCTTAAAATGTGAAGTTACGAAGTTGCTGAGTTTTCTCCATGCATAGTGCGTGTTACTGAAAACAGATGTAGGTTATTTTTTAAATTATGCATGTCATCAACTTTTTCGCGGAAGGGAGCTGATGTCTGTAAGTGGGCAGATCGTGCAACGGCCACTCACCCGTTTTCCTTTTCCTTCTCGGATGTACTGCACAGAATGGTCACGATGTACAGCACAGAAACCTGTAAGAGAAAACTGTCGTTATAGATCGGCGAAAACAAAAGTCTCTTCTAAGGTATTTACCCCTCCCTCTCTCTCTCTCTCTCACACACACACACACACACTCACATACGTGTACATTCATATGGCTCCATATTTTATTTTAGGAATTATGTCAAATATTGTTGGGGTACGCAGCAGTGTAGCTGGTTGAGGAACTTTACTACAAGACGGAATATGGTGGATTTGATTCCCGATGAGGCCATTGTATTTTTCAATTGACCTAACACTATGACCCTGGGGTCAACATAGCCTCTAACATAAATGGGTACCAGGAAACTTCCTGGGGCCAAGGGCGGCCGGGGCGTAAGGCTGACAATCTTACCGCCGTCTGTGAACCGATTGTCTACAAAATGTGGGAGGCTCGACGTCTTACATCTATATTTACGTAATTAAAAAATAAAATTACTGTACATTTTACTTGTGAGAACTCGGATAGCTTATTTGGTATAACGACTGGTTACGGGTTGGACTGCTGAGGGATCGGGGTTTGAGTTCCGGTAAGGTCAAGAATTTTATTTTCTCCACGTAGTCTACATCGGCTCTGGGGACCACCTAACTTCCTTTCCAATAGGTACTGGGGGCTCCTTTCCCGGGGGTAAAGCGGCGGAGGCGTGAAGCTGACCACTCACCTTCAACTAGTGTCGAGGTAAAGAAAATTTGGATCTATACATCCACTCCCCAAATGTCTTCATGGTGTAGTATTTAGTTAGATAAGCACAGGGACAACTTTACCTTTTTTACATTTTACTGGTACAGTACGCTTTTGTCATACATATTATATACACACATAGTACAAGGTATATAAAATCCCATGTACTTACAGGTGATTTAAGGGATTTTCAAGGTTATTCTGATTCTTCGCGATTTTTGGTTTGCGCTCCAATTTTAGAACGTAACCCCAAGCAATCTGCAACTCCATTTCAGTGAAAGTCGTGATTAATTAAGTTACTATCAATACAAGGAATACGAAATGGGCAAGGCTTGTAGCATGAATGGCAGAGAAGAGGAATGCATATTTGAGATTCTCACAGCCCTGATTATGAAGATTCCTATCTTCTGGGAAATATCGCGGAATAGTGCGCTGAAAGTAAATCGATGTTTCGAAGGCACATATCGCCTCTATCTTCAGGGTCGAATAATAAACCAAGTAAAAGTAACATGAAGCATGTACCTCAGCTCACTACCTGCTTTATGCTTGTTTCTTCCTTGGATTATTCTTCAAACCTTGAAGATAGTGATATGTTCCTCCGAAACGTCGACTGCCTTACAACATACTACACGATGTCATATCCCAAAAGATACGACTCTTAATCTTCAATGCATATTCATAAAAAATCTTCTGAGCTCTAAAACTTGTTCTTCATAGCCTTTCTTTCCCCTGGAACAACTCATTCGATGTTTCGTCACTGCTGTATCTCAGGGTTCTTGTTAGCATGACCCCGTACAAGGATCCGCGGAGTTCAAATATAGTCTTATCTTCGGATGATAAAATCCAAAAGGATACCGTCGCCACCAGACAGACAAAATCTCTTGTCGCAAACATGGCAGATCAAAGAAGGGGATATCCAGACAAATACATTCAAACAAACATGCTCCTTTTCAGCCTTCGTAATATACACGCGTAAGTAAGTCATACCCCGTGGGATCTTTAATACGTAGCTAAGTAATGTCTCTGTATAAAACCCCCGTTGCTAGACAACAGATTCCTAACACGCACCAATGGATTAAGAAAAAAGTTAGTTGCAAGAGCGCGGCTGTGAAAGGAAGACTCTATGTGTGATACCTGAAGAGTGTAATTCAGTGAGACTGTTATACTTCCCATGTTAAAGTCCGTTGCTAGGAAACGGTTAGAAGAAATTGTAATGTATTCAGGACACAAGTCCGTGTGTCAGTGATCAGAAAATTGTACAAGTAATTGCGAGTCGTGTGTTAACGTGGTCAATAAATCCAATATCTCATCCTACCCCGTCTATAGTCACCCTTAAATCGTGACGATACTAATATCCCCCCCCCCAAGTTAATTCAGAATCCCAATATTGTCATCTTCAAAATTATTCATAATGGCTGGAGTGTAAAGGCCAACTAATATTTACGCATAAATTATGTTTTATGAAATGACCTGAAAAACTCAGACATGTGAACACCCTGCAATCTGGCCGTTCTGTCTGTCGCTATCTTGAATGTGTTTGTATTGCTCAATCACTCACAAGTCATAGAGTTGAGCCCTTCTTGAGAAG
The DNA here is from genome assembly GCF_002891405.2 of Cryptotermes secundus. Lineage (NCBI taxonomy): Eukaryota > Metazoa > Arthropoda > Insecta > Blattodea > Kalotermitidae > Cryptotermes > Cryptotermes secundus. Next base: position 57,431 of record NW_019724641.1, read on the forward strand.
CCGCCAATTGTGCAGCCAATGAAGAACTTTCAAGCAGTTTATAGAACCCGAAGGTTCATTACCGTGTTCACAAGATCCCTCCACTGGTCCCTATCCTGAGCCAGACCAATCGAATCCATACCACCCCATCCTATCTCTCTAAGATACACTTTAATATTATCAAATCCACCTACATCTTGGTCTTCCTAGTCATCTCTTTCCTTCTGGTTCTCCCACCAACATCCTACATGTATTCCTATTCTCCATTTGTGCTACATTCCCTGCCCATATCATCCTCATTGACTTGATCATTCTAATTATACTTGGAGAAGAGTACAAGTTATGAAGCTCCTCATTATGCAGTTTTCTCCAACCTCCCGTCACTTCATCTCTCTTCGGTCCAAATATTCTCCTCAACACCCTGTTCTCAAACACCCTCAGTCTATGTTCGTCCCTTAATGTCAGAGACTAAGTTTCACACCCATACACAGCCACAGGCAAAATTATAGATTTGTATATTCTAATTTTTATATTTTTGGACAGAAGACGAGAAGACAAAAGGTTCTGGACTGAATGGTAGCAAGCATTACCCGAATTCAATCTCCTCTTAATTTCCTCCTGAATCAGATTTCGATCTGTTATCGTTGTTCCCAAATATCTCAACTGTGCCACATTTTCAAAACATCTGTTTCCTATCTTTATGTCATGATTTTGTCCTACATTTTGGTGACGAGACAGCAACATATACTTAGTTTTCTCTGCGTTTACTTCTAGACTAACCTCCTTACTAACGTCAATTAAAGTATTGCGTGTTTTTCTTTATGGTATCTATATTATCAGCCAGTAGATTCACATCATCGGCATGGTTCAAAAGCTGATGTGTACAACTTAGGCTGGGGCCACACAAGCGCACGAAGTACGTCCGTTGCAAGTCACGTACTTTATGACGGACGTTACTGAGGACACCAGACAGTTGCAGAATGCGGTACGTAGTTTTTTGTCAGTAATGGAGCCAGAAGAAAGCGTAGCATTCGCCTCTCCTGTTTATTTCTACAACGGACGCATTTTGTGCGCTCGTGTGGCCCCAGCCTTAATTTCAGTCCCACCTGGTGTTCTTATTTCTACTGGTAGAATTTCCCATACATCTGCCATGATTTGCGAAAGTGCAGAGGACACTTGGGCGTGGATGGAACTACCATTTTCGGAGGGTGATGTGTCTACTCACGAGGCGGTAAAGTCGTGGTTGTTGTGGTGGGAATGGTACTGGGCATGTCCTCCAGTTCTGTGCTCTGGAGTCCTTCTTCGGGCAGAATCCTACTTGTTGTCGTCGCAGAGGGCATCATGATGGGAGTCACCCTCCTTGATGTCATGTCAGGTTGGTGCGGGCCCCATGTGGGGATTGAGCTGCTACTAGTCGTCGAGATTGTTGTGGTCTGAAGCCCCTCCGTGGACCGCTTCGTGTGGTAATCTTTCTGCGATTCCACTGGAAACCCAAAAAGCAATAGGATGGATTTTCTCCTACCAGTATCAACACTACAATAACATGGACACGGTACTGGTATGACCGGATTACTGGAAATTGAAGAGAGTAGTTTAATATATTCTAAAATAATTCCACTGGTGATGATGATAATAATAATAATAATAATAACATAATAATACCGAGTGACAACTTACAGCACCATAAATATAATCAGCAAATATATTTATTGTTATTAGTGGGGTGGGTTTCCCCATGCACTTAGACCAGTTATTGGTCCATTGTGCGTCCCCCTTTAATTTCTACTGTCGCCATACCCTACCGGTACTCGTGCGTGCTATCAGCCCCGTTCAGCCAACGAGGTCGGCCCGGTACCCGATATTTCCCCCATCTACCAGAGGCATTGGAAACTACTTGGGTGGGAAATGTGTTGCCTAATTTTGCTCAGAGGTCTCCTAGAGACATGTGGATCTTTTACGTGCCGTAAATCTACGACACAGGATCCACGGCTTAAAGTCCCTCCCGGAGGACTTGTTCCCTGAATTTTTCCGCCCTTAAAAATTCCACGACCTCCGCCGGGTTTGAACCTGCGTACCTTGAGTCATGAGGTGGGAACGTTACACCTAGATTACGGAGGCCGCTATCAGCAAATATTATATAAGAACACAAAATTCAAATTCCATTTGGACTCCAGTGTGAATCAGAATATATCAATTCCTAACAACAAACACGAATTCTTGGCTGTAAGTTGAACATTGGGTGAAATCATAGAAAGAAATCAAGAAAAAGAGTGTATTTACAAATTTGCATTATATAATGGGGGCACTAAGCTACAAGCCGGAAGGGCGCCGGATCGAATCCCGATGAGGTGGATTTTTTCAATTTACCTAATCCTTCCAGCAGCACTATGGTCCTAGGGTCGACTCAGCCTCTAACAGAAATGAGTACCAGGAATATCCTTGGGGGTTAAATGGCGGCCTGAGTGTAAGGCTGACATCACCACATTTTGTGAGCCGATTATCTAGAAAATGTGGGAGGCTCGACATCTCACAACCCTATGGGCCTCCATGGCCTGTTACAGGGATACCTTTAACTTTTTTACATTATATAATAATAATAATTCACTCAGAATTACTGGGTTTTCGGACTTCTTCCATCATCTGGATTTCTAGAGACAAGAAAACACAATGTTTCGGCAGCTGGATCTGTTTCCGTCCTCAGGTGTGGGGGAGAAAGACACCTACTTACTTGGGTCCCTTACAAAGAACTAACCTCAATCACATGACAACCCTGTCGAGTGACCGTCGGTTATAACATAAGACTCGATCTGACAGGGTTGTCCAGTGAGCTCTTCCTGAGGGACACAAATGAGTAGGTGTCTTCCCCCTCACCTGAGGACGGAAATACTTCCAGTTTCCGAAACGTTGTGTATTCTTGTCTCTAGAAATACAGATGATATAAGAAGTCCGAAAACCCAGTAATTCTGAGTGTTATATATCACCGTCAGAACCCTTTAGAATCGAATAATAATTCAATTTAATCCTGCATATTTACTTACTTACTCAAGCGTCAAAAGCCCAATTACAAAGCAAACACGAGCAACAGAAGAAGCAAAGAACATAAACGGAAACCAACCAAGGTCACTTTTATAATTTACACAATTATGATAATGATGATTACTTTACTATTGCACTGATTGACTGATTGGCTGATTCAACAGCCTAACGGCCAATTACAGAGTCACGATGAGAAGAAGAAATCTATTCATTTAGCAGAACGCTTGCCAACAACTGCATGGTGTATCAAGGAAACCCTTGAAATAAATAATAAATGAAATATGAAAAAGAACAAATTAACTATAATTATGCAAAGGAAAATATTATCACGGGAAACCCCATTCCTGTTGAAAACATGAAGACTACTAGCACAGCTGATACACCGGGAAATAATCCCAAATTTATGTAGTTTGTACACTGAAACCAACAGCAAAAATTGTATAGTGACAATTTGTTTTGTCATTAAAACATGGAACAAAAACAAACTACAACTTTCCGTCATTGGGAATAAACTGCGTTTAATTTTAAACACTCAACAATCATGAACAATACAATGTTATGAGATACATATGATATCGTGTAGTACGGCGCAAGTTAACTGACGTTTCGGAGGAAAGTACTGTCTCCAGCTTCAGGGTGGAAGGGAAGGCAAGAAGTAGGCGGTAAGCCTTCACAGTATTTTCAAAATTACCGTTATGAGAACCTCAAACTTACTGATGGTGGTGATGATAATGTGCATGCACAATCTCCAATTTATGTCAAGCCGTTGCTAGGTTTTGGCGTTGCTTCGAGGGTGAGAAACAAGATCTTCATGTACAGTTGCTAGGATACGAAGAATGAGCCGAGCCGAAATAAGTTCTGTCGCTGACGTCATGCGGGGTGAGCAATGACGTCAGGAAGGGCGAATAATATAGATAAAAGAGGAATACGGAAAAAATAATGGAAGGAAATAATTATAAGAAATAGGCGGGGGGGGGGGNGGACAGAAGACATTTCTCCCGTCGTGTTTGATGGGTCGTCTTTTAATTCCAATCAGTTCTTTACTTATTTACTTGCTGAACTCAAAAGCCTGAGGCCAATTACAGAGTCAGTAAAAATAAGAAAAGAAAACAACACAGAAATAACAAACGGAAAACCAGGACCCCTCCCAATGACACACACACTGACTAAGGTAAAGGGTAAATTAATCAAACAACAAAAGCAAACTCCGTGGTTTTAGTCTGCAAGAGAACTATACAGAACGAGCGACCGCCGCTTGTGAGCAAAGTTAGTGCCAACTTTTGTGGATATAGGGTGTCACGTGGTCAGCGGAACGAATCCCTATGGCCGTTAATTTCGGTTTTCTAGACCGGAGCCGCTATTTCCTTGAAATAGCTCCTCAATTATCCTCACGAGGCTGAGTGGACTCCGTTCCACACCAACCACTTCTCAGAAAATCAGGTAGCGCCAGGAACCGAACCCGACCTCTGGATCTGTAGCCAAGAACTGTGACCATTAGACCACAGAGGCCGTCTATAAATGAATCAAGGACTACGAAATAAACGTGTCTAAAATGTATGTAAATTTACACATTGCATTAATGTAGAAGTACATTTAGTTGAATGGTAGTGACTGAAGCAAAAAACGAACATAGAAATGTTAAATGTGTCCCGAGCAGGGACGTGGATACCGACTGTTTCTGGAACAGAAGGGTTATATTTTGGGCCACTATAAATATTTATTAAAAATTAAGCATCTGAGTGATATAGTATCTGTGAATTTATTTTTTTGCCCTTAATTATCATAAAGATTATGAATACTCTGAAAAATTCTATTAAATTTAAAATGAAGAAGGCCATATTCTGTGATGTGGCGCCGTGTACATCTTGTGTGAACCAACGTTTCGTTACAGCCATCTGCTCACGCTGGTTCCTCTCTCGCGGATTTTGCTACCCTGAAAATGGAAGCGATACGTTCCTCCGAAACGTCCGTTCACGTAAGATCTACATGGCGCCACATCCGAGAACATGTCATTCTTCATAATCATCGCCGTAAAATCCTCAACACTTATAAATTTCAAATGGGTTTACAAATAATACTTCCTTACACAAAGACACAGGATTTAAGTCCCTAAATATGCATAGATTTTGTCTGAAACTAGCATAATTATGGTTGGAAACAGGTGAACTGCGTGTTAAGCAAGCGTTAGGATGCGTTCCGTGTTGCTGTGTGTTCAGGCGAAGCCTCCACACTAAGCATGCGCGGTGAAGCATACGGAGTAGTAGCTTCACGGTCTCTCTTCCCCCTCCCCTCGCAGGTCTCGTCAATTGGGAGTAAATCAAGCATACATTGTACGTGAATGGTAAATAAGCTTGGCGTTAATAAGAGGCGTATGTATTCATCGACTGAAAGAGTCGATATATCAGGCCCTGAATTCAGTCCTGCAAATACAATAAAAATGAATGCATGAAACTGAGGTCAATAACCTCTTCTTGTTGCTATTGTACCGTAAGAGAATAGTGTAAAATATATTGTGCAGAATTTACCATATCTGTTGATGTTTAAATAATATAATATTCGGTAAGATAGCACCTATTCAGGGATCGATTCTCGATTTCCGACATGTATAAAGGCATCACAGTTATTGGGAAGGTTATGGTTTAGAATTTCCGCAAAATTATCTGGTATCCTGACTGAAGTTTTTCGTTGTATTCTTTAGTTCCTCCATACAAATTCCCGGACAGCACCTCTATTAAAACATGAACGCATTTTTTCTTTCCCTCAAAATTCTTCCTCACGCGTGACTTATCTATCATATTGCGAATTGACTAAGAAAGATCTAGCTGCTGACACCACCATTAACTTTGAGCATATTATTATGTTTAATTTCAATATACAAAAGTTGCGTGCGTTACGAAAGATTGCCAAAATATAATTTAAATAACGTCCAAATTTTGGATTGTGCTACTCAAGAACATCCCAGCATTTGCGGAACCTGAAGGTTTATTATCGTGTTTACAAGAACCATCCACTGGTCCCTATCCTGAGCCAGTTGATTCCAATCCATACCATCCCATTCTATCTCTCTATGATCCATTTTAATATTGTCCTCCCTCCTACGCCATGGTCTTCCCAGTGGTTTCTTTCCTTCTGGCTTTCCCATCAATATCCTATATGCAATCGTCTTCTCCACCATTCGTGCTACATGCTCTGTCCAACTCATCCTCCTTGACTTGATCATTCTAATTATACTTGGAGAAGAGTACAAGTTATGAAGCAGTTTTCTCCAAATTATATGAATTGTATCTACTAATTTGATGAGAGGAAAAAATTAACAGATCCAGTTTCCGAAACGTCGTGTCCTCTATTACTTAAAATACCGGACGATGAAAAAAGTCCAAAACCTCAGTAATTCTGTAATTTTAAAATAGTTGGAAGGAACCGTTAGTGGCCTAATTTATTGTACTGTCCCATCATTTTGCCTGGATATACTGAGGAAAGCCATGAGAAACCTCGGTCAGGATAGACAGAATCCTCACTTGGACCTGTTTACTTGGTGCTAGAAAGGCTACAAAGTTTACGTTTCGAACGGGGAACAAGATGCCAGAAATACTGACCGACACAGGGGTTAACCCACAGCAAGCGCTGCCAACCGAGACAATCGTACAGCTGTGTGAAGTCGGTTCCTTTGCATGCACAGTTTGATCGGAGTTCTGTGCCTAGAATCCCGAGCATGGCTTTCCGACACTCTGAAGGCGGTCCGGCACACTTTTTTGTCAGACTATCCACTGCGCATGACTGTTCATAGTATTCCAGCCTGCTCCTGCAACAACACAAAATATTGTTATTACATTGATGCAGAGTTTTGAAACACGTATGTGCACCCATGATATGTATACAGTGGCCGTCTTGTAGTGCACTCAATTTCACCTCTTACTTCACGACATGTTTCGGCAACATAGTGCCATCGTCAGGTGCCCTAATTACGCTAATCTATTTCATTGCTTGACTTTATAAAATTAATTAAAAAGTATTTAAAAAGTGTGTATTTGTCAACTATAATAAATTTACACACACTAAAACTTGTTAAGATTATTCATCTTATGTGTCTTAATTAAAACTTGCATGTTGTTCTTCCACTTTGGAGGTCGTTTGTCTTATATTCTGTGTAGACCGTATCTTGTGATGTGTGTTCCCTTCTTAGCAGCTAAGAACTAGCAACTGTATACATATCATGGATGAAAATCAGTGCAACAAGACGCTAAAATCCAACGTACGTGCACGTTAATTTCCACAGATTTTAAACATTTTTTACGCAAACAAACAAAAAACAAAACAAACTCTGTGGCCTGCAGTCCGCAAGCAAAATATATCGACCGAGTGACCGCCGCTTGTCGGCGAAGTTAGTGTCAACTTTTGCCGACAGGGGGTGTTACGTGGTCAGCGCAACGGATCCCCACAAAAGTGCGAAAAATGTGTCAATGAATCGAGTAACACTGTGCTGTACAGCGAGACGAGTGTGAGTTTCTCTGCGTTTCGGTCTATTCTATATGCCGAAGTTGGTAGCCGTGAGAATATATACCATTTCGATGTGATTAAAATTCTTTAAGAGCTTCTGCTGCAAATGTTTCACTGAACAAAACACATATTTTTAAAAAAGAGTGCTTCGTTTCAGATAATATAATAAATTATTATTTTATGAAGTTTAAAACATCATATGGCGGTGTAAACACATAAGTTTATTTTCATTTGAGTATGAAAAAGGAAAATGTTATTGTCCATAGCTTTCATTCGAATTTAATTTTAATATAAGCTACCTTTTTTTATCGCTGAATTAATCTATTTTACAATATTGCAGTAGGTAAGCAACTCGTGGATATATCGTTTTGTCTGTATGCATTCAAAGGCTTATGGAAGAGATATTCAAAATAATTCCAAATAGGCTGGCTGTATTGTATTTCGGACATCTTACCTTAAACAGAGCACGAAACTATATTTATTTTAGACGTATGAAGTCTTATACGAAGGGCCTATTTTGAAATTAATTAAAAAGGTATATATCTTATCTTCATATAGAAAGTATGGGCTGAAGTGTTGTTCATACGAGATAAGCCAGTGAATGGGCCAAGATTCGAACAGTGTACCTCATGAGTACAAATCAGACGAGTTCTCGCTGTAATATAAGATTTTAGGTTTTCACGGCAGTGACTATGATGCCGTCTTCTGAGATGTGGCGCAGTGTAGATATTGTGTAAACCGACTTTTCTGAGGAGCGTATCACCTACATCTTCAGGGTAGAATAATCCGCGAACGAGGAACTAGCATGAGCAAGTGGCTGCAGACTGAGTCACCACTGAGGCCCCCTCTTCCTCCCTTCCTGTTCTTTCGACTGGTGACTCAGTCTGCAGCCACTTGCTCACGCTCGTTCCTCGCTCACGGATTATTCTACCCTGAAAATGTAGGTGATGCGCTCCTCAGAAACGTCCGTATACACAATATCTACAGGGCGCCACATCCCAGAAGACGGAATTCTTCCCACTGTAATGTTCGTGCTACGACTATGTAATGCGAGTCCGCTTGAAGCTTAAGAGCGAGTTTCTAGTTGAATTCCAAGGTTCCAGGGCGAGTGAACAAGATATGGTATGAAGACTTCATAGATATTTCAAGCGTTATTGTCTGTGTTGAGATCCGTTGCCAGGATACGACTAGTGAAGACTGAGAATCCTAGTGCTTGTGCAACGGTGAACTGTAAATTGTGTAAATCAGCGATGGCGCTGTATTAATTGTAACTAAGAGAGAACTCGTAACCGAAGCGCCAATAAATCCAATCATCCGAACTATAACCAGTTATTTTCGTCACGTCACACACGTGACAGTATTATGATTTTATAAATATTATGACGTGTTTGGAATACTTCTGACCGCCATTACTTTTGAGACAGAAGTTTGGAAATAACAACGGTCTCTGCTGACGTCATGCAGAGATTCCTTATCAACCTACAAAGTCCAACAAATCTGTTTACTAAGTGACTTAACATTAATGGAAAGGAGTGTGTCTGCCCTAAATTATTCAGACAGACATATCACGTGATTGAATATCTATTTTCCCTTCATTTTTAACATGTAGATGATATATATAAATAAATATATATATATAAGGTTTTAAATAAAATCAAAACAAAAGAGAAGGGAATTAGAAAGATATTCTCACGCGAGCTCTCATTTCTCTTCTACTATTAAGCACGTGCAATCTAAAGCAAAATTTAAAACTCCGTGTAATGGATGTAATAATTATAGACGCTCAATAGCCTGTTTTTCATTGGGTGTTGAAGCACTATATTGCAAGCCGGAAGGCCGAAGATTCGATTCCCGATGGGGTCATTGAATTTTTCAGTTGACCTAAGCCTTCCAACGGCACTATGGTCCTGGGATCGACTCAGCCTTTGACAGAATTTAGTACCAGGAATCTTTCTGAGGGCACAGGGCGACCGGAGCGTAGCCTGACAATCTCATCGCCATCTATGAACGGATTGCAAGCCGGAAGGCCGAAGATTCGATTCCCGATGGGGTCATTGAATTTTTCAGTTGACCTAATCCTTCCAACGGCACTATGGTCCTGGGATCGACTCAGCCTTTGACAGAATTTAGTACCAGGAATCTTCCTGAGGGTAAAGGGCGGCCGGAGCGTAAGTCTGACAGTCTCACTGCCATCTGTGAACGGATTATCTATAGAAAATATGGGATTCTCAACGTTTCAGAACCCTATTAGCCTCCACGACCTGTTATAGGGATAGCTTTACCTTACTACAACGCTTGATAGAGAGGTCTGTTGCTATTCTGCTGAGCAAGTTGCATTGTCAGGATGGTACGAAGATATAAACTGTTATTCTCAGAGCAACTGAATGTTCTGGTACGCCTTATGCCACTCTTATCGTAACAAGCATGACTGACATCTGGTAAGTCACAGAGCCCTAGCTATTAGGGACTGAGATCATAAGCCGTTTCATAAGGAAAATATGTGTACTCTTATTAACTAGGAGAGCAGAATTTCTGGTTAATATTTTATTTTATTAATGTTTCAGAAAGTGGGAACATAATTCGCAATCTTCGTTTTAATGTTCCGAGTAACCATTTTCAAACATAATTCGTTCGCCCAAAGACCCGATATATTTTATTCCTCTAGTCAATCTATATGTCAAACCCATCACAACCCTAGGGTAAAGGTGAAGCTGTCCCCTCGCTTAACTAATTAAGCACTACGCCATGAAGGCGTATGGGGGAGTGGCTGTATAATCCATATTTTCTGGACCTCAGCAGTAGCTATAACTGAGTGGTCAGCTTCACGCCCCGCTCGCTTTACCCTCGGAGAAAAAGTTCCCGGTACCACTGGATAGGAGGTTGGGTGGTTCCCAGAGCCGGTTTCGACGACGTGGAAAAGAGAAAATTCTTGACCCTACTGGGACTCGAACACCTGAGCAGGTTGGTTAACTGGTAGCTCATTATACTTGTCTTATGCTGCAACCCTCATACTGCTGTCTCCTCAGCCTGAGATTTTCGTGGTTTTCTTCAGTCTCTAGAAGAAAATGACGAATGGAACTTCAAAGACAATGGCGACCTCCTACAGTATCCTCGTTATTTATAGTGTGTCATGCAGACTCGTTGCTAGGCAACGACCACCAATTAAACAACTGTACAACAGACATGACCACAACAATTCCTCGACAATTACTCTGCAACAGAGGATTTATATTTTCTACTAGGTCCGTGACGAAACTTAGTGGTCAGTCGAGAGAGAATCTACAGTCAGTCAGTTGGCTGGTGAGTTAGTGAGTTACTTGGATAACCAGTGGGGTTCAGTTGGGAGCTGTTGCTGTGAGAAGCTGGTAGTTGAGGCCTGCGGCATTTCGGGAACACAGAGAAAGTGAATGTTCAACGTTTGAAGCCGCTACCAAGCAACGACTAGTGAAGACTGTAACAGACTGAGAAGACCTAATTTATCCCATAATTCTTACTTGTATTTACGAGTTGTAAGAATTCAATAAATACTATTGGGAGTCCAAACCCCCGTCTATAGTCACTCATACACGTGACAATATTTATCTTCCCACCTCATTCAACTCTGCATAAAAAGCAGGACCGTTAAATACCGTATTTACGCATGTATAGGCCGCACATTTTTTTGCCAAAAATTCAAGAGGAAAACTGGGATGCGGCTTATATTCGAAATATTCGAAATCACACTTCATTTAAAAAAATTATATTCATAATTAGTAATACAGGGTGTTCTACTCCTGAAAGAATATTCCAAGAAAATTGTTTTTTCTATAATTTCTGTCTGAAAATTGTGCTGCGGCCTATAGACGCACGCGGCCTATACATGCGTAAATACGGTAATCTAATAATTGAGTAAACTGCTAAAGAGCAGGGATATACAGAATTTGTGCTCATGTAAATTAGATAACACATGTAGTTTTATTCAGTCTTGCTTCGCAGGAATTTTAAATTTAAACTGAATTTGAATGCGACAAACTAAACAACGCGGACATGTACAGAGGTGTGAACTGGTCACAGTCCTGGACAGAGAGAGAGAACCCCGAGCCTTGTTCCTGAGTTTCTGTGCAAATGAATGGAAACGTGTCAGAAAACAGGCTGCATTTGCGACAAGGCTCGAAGCGACAGGTGTTCGCATATTAACCAACATGGACATCATCCTGGGGGAACATGTTCTGCACCCCTTCTTTCTGTTGGAATAACTAACAGACATTTCACAGAAGACCTTTAGCTTTCATTTCAAATGTACTTTCACTAACGACGACAAATTCTGTTCTTAACAAAGAGCTCTTATAAGGGAAGACAAGAAATACATAATGTGATTCTAAATTATTGTCGGGATTTCCGTGGCCTATAATTTTCAAACCGGAAGCAACATAATAAAACTGTTCATAGAAGGGTTCCGTTGGATGCGTCTCAGTTGTTGGAGTAATAATAATAATGTTAAGAGGAGGAGGAGGAGGAGGAGGAGGAGGGGTAGAAAAAGAATACTTATACGGTAATCACGCCGGTCACGGTAGCCGAGCGGTCTAAGGCATGTACTGTCTTCGCTCGCTCGGAAGCCGGGATCGTGGGTTCGGATCTGTTTCCTGTGAGGTACGAACTGAATTCTTATATATTATTCTTATACACTGCCGGTCACAGTAGCTGAGCGGTCTAAGGCATGCACTGTCTTCGCTCGCTTGGAAACCGGGATCGTGGGTTCGAATCCAACTGAGGGCATCGATGTTTCTAAACGTTTTTCTGTGTTTGTGTACAGGTAGAGGCCTTGTGACGAGCTGATCACCCGCCCAAGGAGTCCTACCGAATGTGTAAGATCTAGAAAAACCGAAGTGAACGGAGAAGTTCATGGAGGTAGGCCTAGGCCCACCGGGGCTGTATAGCCAAAGGGAAAAAAAATACGGTAATCACAAAGTCATCGATATCTTCCTCCACGGTGACGAAAGAAATAGCCAAGTTTACAAGAACAACGGCAGAGTGACGGACCTTTTATAGTAACAGAACATTATAACCTGAAGATGATGTAATAAGAGACACATTAAGTTGAACAGTTTAGTGCTTTACCGCGCAGTAAGTAAATGGCTTGCTCTACACTCCCTGCTCCCCACCCGTCTTACTTTTACGTAGCGACCGCTGACTCACTTCCAGGTCACCCTCTCCGGAAGGGAACGCATTACCGTATCGACTTTGCGTTTGGATCGGAATGGATGACCGGTTTCATCTTAAAGTCGAATGGACGCTGACATAAACTTTTGAATTTACTGCAGTCTGGTCCAGGCGCAAATAACTGGAGTAAGTGAAGCGTCCCTCAACGAATCGACCCATCGAACTTTCTGCATCTGATAAAATTGCTGTTTGAAGTTCCAAGGAGAATTATGATGTGACATTGTTCTGGGTTTTCCAGCCTTAAAACTGTACAATCTGAGTGGGAAGATGTCTCGCAATATTGCTAATGGAACTACAGATGTTTAATTAAATATTTCTTAAAAGCCATCTTATGTTTCGGCGGGTTTGACGCAGGGAATTATTCTGTTGTGATGTTGGACTACTGTTTTAAGTAACGGATGCACCAAGTTAGTCCCCACTGCTAGACAACAAGTACATCCGTCTACATTATATCATATCAAGAAAGTAATAAAACTTAAATATTGTTTTTTTTATTGCTAGTGGGGTGGGACTAAGTCCCTTGTACTGCGGCCACTTCTGGCCTATTGTACCAGCCCCAGATGATAGGTGAGGGTGATTGTGGAGCAATTTGTGGAATGAAGATTGGCAGGGGAAACCGAAGTACTCGGAGAAAACCTGCCCCAGCGCCACTTTGTCCACCACAAATCCCACTTGACCAGACCCGGGATCGAACCCGGGCCGCCGCGGTGGGAAGCCAGCGACTAAGCGCTTGAGCTATGGCGCGGCCGTAAACTGAAGTAAGTAGACTTCTGGAAGGGGGAATTTAGTGACGTACTATGCAGAAGTAAAGGTAAGGTTAGGTAACGTTGTCCCTATGCTCAACTAATTAAACACTACACCATGAAGGCGTATGGGGGAGTGGATGTACAGATTAATATTTTCTTGACCTCGGTACTAGCTGGAGGTGAACGGTGAGTTTCAGGCCTCGGCCGCTTTACCCTCGGTACCCATTTGATAGAAGGTTAGGTGGACCCCAGAGCCGGTCTGGACGATTTGGAGAAGATAGAATTCTTGACCCTACCGGGGCTCGAACTCCGACACCTCAGTCGTCCAGCCCGTAACCAGTCGCTATACCGACTGCGCTATCCCGGCTCTCAACCATGCAGAAGTATGCACTAAAACTCTCGGAAAGTTCAGTTTGGGATTCTAGAATTCACTTAATACGCCTGACTGATTCAGGGTGTCACGTCAATAAAAAAATGATACAACAATAATGATTGATACTACTACTACTACTACTACTAAAGGTGAATTATTCATATGCTTAATTAAGCACTATGCCATGAAGGCGTAAGGGGGAGTGGAGTGCAGAGATTCACGTTTTCTTGACCTCGGCACTAGTTAGAGGTGAGTAGTCAGCTTCACGCCCAGACCGCTTTACCCCCGGGGAAAGAGACTCCAGTTCTCTATCGAATAGAAGGATGGGTAGGCCCCAGAACCGGTTTGGACGACTTGGAGAATAGAAAATTCTTGACCCTACCGGGACTCGAACTCTGACCTGTCGATCATTTAGCCCGTAGCCAGTCACTATACAGACTGCGCTATTCCGGCTTATACTATTACTCTATTACTATTGCTACTACTACTATTACTACATTTGAGCCTAAAATTGCCTCTGTGCATAATTAAGCATCACACCATGAAAATATATAAAGAATGACGTGGTTCCATGCATACACGTATTTACCCACTGCACAAGATGAACACAATTGGCCTGCTTCACGTCCCTGTCTCTTTAGCCAGGACAGAAATCCCAGTACCCATTTTATATGAAACTGGATGTGACCCATAGTCGGTCTAGATGACATAAGGAAGAGAGAAATTTCTTATTTCAGCTGCTAATCGCACCCATATTCTTCGGTCGTCGAACCCTCAATCTAGTCACTACACTGACAGAGCTAATATATATCGATTTATTTAGATGCACGAACGATTAATATGAGACAGAAGGGAAAAATAACGCCTTTCTTTTTTTTCCACATATTTATCAATTTCATTAAGTGCGTCGAAATTTACACAATAAAGCTAAGATTCACACGGAAGTGGCATTTTCATAGCGACCATTTTAAGAAAGCAAATATTTCAGACCAAAAAGCAGTCCTCATGCACACAGTTGATGATTTTTGCCACGTATCTCCAACACAATTTTTGAAAATTTCTACTACATATGTATTTACTATATCATATTTATAGAGCCTCTGCACATTATTGTAGTGTTTCCTGCAAGAAAAGTATTAAATTCTACGGAGGAGTTCGTTTGCATCAAAACGGACATCTGAATAAAGACTGAGCTGTATTAACAGCACTTGCAACAATCCTTTGTGAGTCATATACAAAATACTGACAATGCAACTTTGAGGTTATGACTCACGTTCACTATCTGTAGCGGGATAATAAGGTTATACAGGATCTTGGCTGTAACACTGACGAAATTCCGAATTTTAAATTGATAAACGGAAAGGGGTTGAAGGAAATTATCGGGGGGGGGGATCACAATGGACCCAGTAGAAGTATGAGTGCTTAATAGGAGACTGAAGTTTGTCCGCCATGTCAAAATAGCAATATTCGAGGATATTTTAGACGCTGTAGATTGAAAGAACAGCTACATTAACGCAAGATGGCCCAAACACAAATTCATTCAGATTTAAAATACCACAGTTTTCATTAATAAACGCACTACACTTTCTTCAGTTACTTATTAGGGGGAGTCAGTGAACAGATTACAAAAAGAAGTAAAACAACTGTAATGGACGTAATAGGTTTTCTATTTGTATCACTAGGTAGCAGCACAGTCCAGCTTCATGACTGTCTAGGTAGAAGATGCGCATGCGCATATTCAGAGGCTGCTTTCAGTAGTCAAATTAGCGATCGTGTTTGAGAAGTATAATACCGAAGAGCAGCGTTCTTTTGTGCTTTTTTGTAGGCAAAAAGACTCAAAGCAAAGTATATTCATAGAGATATATTTCCTGTTTACGATGGAATGTGTTTGTCGCGTAATGTTATTCACAACTGTGTCGAGAAATTCTCTCAATGACGTTCAAAGATCACAGATGATGAAACGGAGGTAAGGAAGTAGCTGAGACAAAGGGCAAACGACTTCTATGTTGTGGATTTCGACACACTGCTAAAGCAATGGGACAATATGTCGAGGAATGAATGTTTCTTCCCAGGTTCTAATCATCACGTTTTACGTTTTATATCAATTTGACCTATTTACTGGCTCTACCTCGTAATTAAAAACAGCGACAGCTGATGAAGGTGGTTTATACAAGACTAAGAAAGAATAATACAAACTTACGAACGAATATGAATGAAGCTTCCATAAGAAAGAAAAAAAAAAAGAAAGGAAAAGAAAAACAGAGAGAATAAGCTTTGTTCTTGCTTTCATCTTCAAAGCATATACATTTAAGGCAAGGACTAGAGAGCAGATAAGCTACAGATATCGTTGCTAAGCTTCCGTTATTGACACTGGTGTTAAAGGTCAAGATAAGTTTCAAATGAAACTGAGGGCATCGGCTGATCTCAGTGACGCAATTAAAAGCGGCTCGATGTTCTGTGTAAGGTTAGCACCGAACCTGTCGCTGTTGTATGGGAACTCCCTTACATCGACAGATTCCAATAAAATAAAAGTATGTAATATAGAAAAGACTGTCTCTTTGGTCTAGTGGTCAGAGTTCCCGGCTACAGAGCTAGAGGTTCCGGGTTCGATTCCTGGTGCTACCAGATTTTCTGAGAAGTAGTGGGTCTGGAACGGGGTTCACTCAACCTCGTGAAGATAATTGAGGAGATATTTCAAGGAAATAGCGGCTCCGGTCTAGAAATCCGAGATTAACGGCCGTGGAGATCCGTTGCGTTGATCACGCGACATCCTCTATCCGCAAAAGTTGTTACTAACTTCGCCTACAAGTGGCGGTCGCTCGTTCGGTATAGTTCGCTTGCGGACTTAAAAGGCCATGGAGTTTTATTTTATATACGTAATATTTTCAGCACGACTTTCAACGTAGTTACTTAATTAAGCTGATCAAAATAAAATGTAGAACACTACACCGTGGACTATGTCATTTCCTGTCTTTAATTTTGGTACATATTTTCGGGCAAAATTAATCGCTATTCAGTTTATAAACCTGTCAGATTACGTGTACCAACTAAGAAAAGAAAAAGGGTACACTTTGTGCTGGATTTGAGGTTCTCACAGCAGTGACTAAATATACCATCTTCTGGGATGTATTGTGGCGTGTCTTGTCGGAGAAATGTATTATTTCCATCCTCAGGTTGGAATACCAAGCCAAGACAACAAGAAGCAGCTGGCAAGCGAAGACCAATGGCCTCGTTCTTGCTTCTTACTTGCGTTGCTTACCCTTCAACCCAGAAGATAGGTTTAGTATGTTCCTTCGAATTTACAGTGGACTTCTACAGGGTTACACTGCTTTACATCCCAGAAGATGTCACTCTAAGGTAAGCAGAGTGACCCAAAAGTCAGTTAACCTAAAATATTCTCTCACATTAACGGGAATGTTCAGGTTTAAACCTGCTAGCCAGTTTATAGAACGGTATCACAACATTGCGAGTTGTGGATTAGACACGGAGGATCTCATTTCGAGCAATTTTTCGTGAATTCAGTGGGAAACGAATACATTTCTAATGTATTTTAGTGTGTACCATACTGAGCAGTTAACTGACTTTTGGGTCACCTGTGTTTTAACTTCAGCACAAAATAAATTACCGCCATGTGCTGCCCATCTTCCAGGTTTTCTGCACCTACAGTATCATCTGTTACCCATTCCCAATTCTAGCAGTAAAATTATTTCCCTTGGGAACATATTGTCCACTAAAATTCAGCCAAATATTAATGTTTCTGGACCGAAGAGAGATGAAGTGAGAGGAGGTTGGAGACAACTGCATAATGAGGAGCTTCATAACTTGTACTCTTCTCCAAGTATAATTAGAATGATCAAGTCAAGGAGGATGAGGTGGGCAGGGCATGTAGCAGGAATGGGGGAGAAGAGGAATGTAAATAGGATATTGGTGGGAGAGCCAGAAGGAAAGAGACCACTGGGAAGACCATGGCATAGGTGAGTGGACAGTATTAAAATGGATCTTAGAGAGATAGGATGGGATGGTGTGGATTGGATTGATCTGGCTCACGATAGGGACTAGTGGAGGGCTCTTGTGAACACTGTGATGAACCTTCAGATTCCATAAAATGCTGGGAAGTTCTTGAGTAGCTGCAGATTTGGCGGCTCCTCAAGAAGGGCTCAGCTCCATGAAGTTAATTTAGTTACTTATGTCATGACCAGTGTGCTTACTCCAATCTCCTGAAGCCGAAGGGGTCCCGCTATTTGGCGGCCAAAAATTATTGCCTTACATACTGTATTTACGCATGTATATGCCGCACATTTTTTGCAAAAAATTCAAGAGGAAAACTGGGGTGCGGCTTATATTCGAAATCACACTTCATTAAAAAAAAATATATTCATAATTAGTAATACAGAGTGTTCTACTCCTGAAAGAATATTCCAAGAAAATTATTTTTTCTATAATTTCTGTCTGAAAATTGTGCTGCGGCCTATACACGCACGCGGCCTATACATGCGTAAATACGGTATTTGGTTTACACTGCAAAGTTTGTTTCTTCCTTTGTCGGTCATTTTACTAACCTGGTTTACCCAATTTTGCCTATACTTATTTATTTAATTTTTTACTGATTGCATTTTCAGTCATTTTCTATGTATTACTTTCATTCTTACTATGATCTAGTCTAATGTAACCTTCAACTATTCGTAAGACCATCTTTTCTACTCTTTATTCGATTTGTGCTTCCTGCTTTAATTGTCCAATATTCACTTCCCTGCAAATTGCAGTTTCCTTTATTTCCTTGTTTAGTCTTCAAGTTCTGATTAAGACACCTCTCATACAATCAAAACTATCCAATTTGTTACTCGTTTGTATAATGCATATGTTGCATATTTTCAACCTAGCTCAGCGGCATAGCAGTATCTTTACAGACTCATTTTCGGGAGGTGCTGAGTTCGAATATCAGCAGGGCTATTCTGATTGAATATCCCCTTGATTTAATTCTCTGTCCCTCCAGGCAGGTGCCAGGGTACCAAGTTCGTTCCTTTCTTAATTCATAATTAATGTACAATTATAACGTTTGACAATCGGTTATGACTACTGACAACATCGTACAACAACCAACAACAAAAAATTTTTATAATGTAAAAATTAAATCTATCCCTGTAACACGCCGTGAAGGCCCATAAGGTTTTGAGACGTCGAGATTCCAACATTTTCTAGACAATTGGCTCACAGATGGCGATGTGTTTGTCAGCCTTACGCGCCGGCCGCTCTTTACCCCCAGGAAGATTCCTGGTACTCATTTCTGTTGGAATGAGTCGACACCAGGGCCATAGTGCGGCTGGAAGGATTAGGTCAAATGAAAAATCCAACGACCCCGTTGGGAATGGAACCCGCGGCCTTCCGGCTTATAGCATAGTGCCTCAACCAAATAAGCTGCCTCGTGCCCCTTACTATTCATTATATGGGGATAAATTTTATACTCGAAATTCGGTAAGCTTATGCTTCTATATTTTCACTGTTAATGCCGTCATCCTGAATTATACTGAATGTTACACAAGTAACTGAAATTCAGAAAGTTTTATTTACAGGTGTTGTGAACTCATTCTGCTTATGAAGCGTGGTTTGATAAAACGGATATCATATCAGTGCATTTTTTCTTGTTACCAAATAAGTAACATATGCATGAGTGTTTGTGTGGGAGGGGGAAGTAATTCTTTATTAATCTATCGGCAGTTTTACTGGATTCAATTTGGCGCGGGGGACTTCGGATTTTTACTTGGAAAGTCATTTTTCCTACGTTATATGTTGTTCGATCACAGTGGCCGCGCAGTCTAAAGCATTAACCGTCTTCTCCCGCTCAAACACTGGGATCGTGGGTTCGATTCCCACTCAAGCCATGTATGTTTGTGTGTGCGTTTATTCTGTGTCTGTGTTGTTCTGTGTGTATGTAGCGGACTTGCGATGGACTGGTATACCCCGTCCAAAGAGTCCTACCGACTGTGTATAGATTAAGAAACTGAAAAAGCGGCCAAGGTCCACAAGGGCCGCAGAGTAATAGACAGATTAAAGACATAGATAGATAGATAGGTAGGTAGGTAGGTAGGTAGGCAGATGGATAGATAGGTAGGTAGGTAGGTAGGTAGGTAGATAGATGGATAGGTAGGTAGGTAGGTAGGCAGGCAGATGGATAGATCGATGGATAGGTAGGTAGGCAGGTAGATGGATAGATAGATAGAGAGGTAGGTAGGTAGGTAGGTAGGTAGATGGTTAGATGGATGGATGGATGGATAGGTAGATAAGTAGGTAGATGGATAGATAGATATGTAGGTAAGTAGGTAGGTAGATGGATAGATAGGTAGGTAGATATGTAGGTAGGAAGGCAGGTAGGTAGATAGATGGGTGGGTAGGTACGTAGGTAGGTAGGCAGGTAGGCAGATGAATAGATAGATAGGTAGGTGGGTAGGTAGGCGGGAAAGCAGATGGATAGATAGGTGTGCAGGTAGGTAGGCAGATGGATAGGTAGGTAGGTAGGTAGGTAGATGGATAGATAGATAGAGAGGTAGGTAGGTAGGTAGGTAGGTAGGCAGATGGTTGGATGGATGGATGGATGGATGGATAGGTAGATAAGTAGGTAGATGGATAGATAGATATGTAGGTAAGTAGGTAGGTAGATGGATAGATAGATAGGTAGATATGTAGGTAGGTAGGCAGGAAGGCAGGTAGGTAGATAGATGGGTAGGTAGTTAGATAGGTAGGTAGGTAGGCAGGCAGATGAATAGATAGATAGGTAGGTGGGTAGGTAGGCGGGAAGGCAGATGGATAGATAGGTAGGCAGGTAGGTAGGCAGATGGATAGATAGGTAGGTAGATAGAGAGGTAGGTAGGGAGGCAGGCAGATGGATAGATGGATAGAAAGATAGAGAGGTAGGTAGATATGTAGGTAGGTAGGCAGGAAGGCAGATGGATAGATAGGTAGGCAGGTAGGTAGGCAGATGGATAGATAGGTAGGTAGATAGAGAGGTAGGTAGGGAGGCAGGCAGATGGATAGATGGATAGAAAGATAGAGAGGTAGACGTAGATGTTAAGTTTGTTGTGTGCTATTTGTGATTTTAAATTTTAATTTATGTTCTCTACTGCCCTGGACGTGCTTGCCTGTTATAGCTCCCACAGTTGCTAAGCTGTTCAATAAAAGAATGGCAATCGCACGCCCAGAACTTGCCTGCAGCTCAGCTCTTCACGACAAACTTCCGCCAGTGAATGACACGTGGGCATTGATGGGCCTTCCACGCGCTGGGCGCAAACTGGGTGTAGTTTCTCCTGTGCCACGAGGCATTCATCCTGTTTGTTCTCGGTTTTCCTAAAAACAGAATTTCAGAATTAGCCATTATGAATTATACAGACATCAGTGTGTGAAACTTGGTCTCTGACATTAAGGGAGGAACACAGACTGAGGGTGTTTGAGAACAGGGTGTTGAGGAGAATATTTGGACCAAAGAGAGATGAAGTGACAGGAGGTTAGAGAAACCTACATAATGAGGAACTTCATAACTTGTACTCTTCTCCATGTATAATTAGAATGATCAAGTCCAGGAGGATGAGGTGTGCAGGTCATGTAGCACGAATGGGGGAGACGAGGAATGCGTATAGGATATTGGTGGGAAAGCCAGAAGGAAAGAGACCACAGGGAAGACCAAGGCGTAGGTGGGTGAACAATATTAGAATGGATCTTAGAGAGATAGGATGGAATGGTATGGATTGGATAGATCTGGCTCAGGATAGGAACCAGTGGAGGGCTCTTGTGACCACGGTACTGAACCTTCGGCTTGGAGCGCAATAACACAATAGCTATTGCATAGTCTACCAAGGTTCAACGTATCATGAGGAAACAGCACAGAAATTTAGAATCTTATTTCTATAGACCTAGCAAGTCTAAGGGATCAGGATACAGTGCACATCTTTGACAGACATAGCTACTGTTCTGAGGCTGTACACGATGCTATTCGTTATTCTCAAGAAGAAAGTTTTTAGATCAAGCCTGGAATAACCAGTTTAAGGCAACCTACACACTTTGGAACTAAGTGGAATATATACTTCACAAATCCTCACAAAATGAGTTTCGTAAATAAAACTTTCAATATATAATTTCCTTTTTTCCATTCAGTTTAAAGCCTTCAAGACGCGCAAAACAATATGAAACGTCCCTGATTTTTTCAAGCTGTAATATTTTGAGATGAGGAGTAATACATATGTACAGAAGATTCAATGAGTAACTCGTGCCAAGTTAAAAGACAATCTGTCAGCTGCCAGTGAAAGCTTCAGGATAACCAAGATATGCCTATCTATTCCTCTATCTAATCTATCTATCTCTCTATCTATCTATCTATCTATCTATCTATCTATCTGTCTATCTCTCTGTCTGTCTTTCTATCTGTCTGTCTGCCTTTCTATATGTCTGTCTATCTACAGTCCTTTGTTGGACCTTGGTCGCTTTTTCGGTATCTTAATAAATACACAGTCCGTAGGACTCCTTGGACGGGGGATCAGGCCGTCACAAGGCCCTTACCTACACACAGAACAACACAAACACAGGCATCCATGACTTGGGCTCGACTCAAACCAACGATCCCAGCGTTCGAGCGAGCGAAGACGGTTCATGCCTTAGACGCCTTAGACCGCGCGCCCACTGTGATCGGCTAACAAACGACTGTACAACTACTATAACAAAAGAATATTAAGGTATTCCCTTTAAATACGAGGGTTAATTCGCAGCCAGTAATTAAATATATCGATTCTGGTATCTGGATTATATTTGACGATTTTCTTGAAGTCCTTCCAAGAGAATTACTTACTTACTTACTCATGGAGCTGAGCCCTTCTTGAGGAGCCGCCAATTCTGCAACTACTCAAGAATGTCCCAGCATTTTATGGAACCCGAAGGTTCATTAACGTGTTCACAAGAGCCCTCCACTGGTCCCTATCCTGAGCCAGATCTATCCAATCCATACCATCCCATCCTATCTCTCTAAGATCCAATCTAATATTGTCCACCCACCTATGCCTTGGTCTTCCCTGTGGTCTCTTTCCTTCCGGATTTCCCACCAATATCCTATACGCATTCCTCGTCTCCCCCATTCGTGCTACATGACCTGCTCACCTCATCGTCCTTGACTTCATCATTCTAATTATACTTGGAGAAGAGTACAAGAGAATTACATGGAACATATTTAAGAGCATCATAACCTCTAGTCTATAACTTGGGACATAGGCCGAATAGGTGGAACAGTTTACCCTCCAGTATGCAAAGGGCATGCGCAACGGTTGTAGTGTGACAGGAAACGTAAAGTAAAGAATTTACAGTAACTAACTGTACACAAAACCTAGTTACAACAAGTGTGAAAACCTTCCTTTGTACTTAATACTGTCACGTGAATTTAATCCTAATAATAAGCACAAACTCAATGGAACGGAATCGACATTAAGATGTTAATGATCCTTTATCAGAGCAAGAAATTCGTTACTCTAAGGAATTCCTACTTCGTCCTGTGTTTACGGAATCCTGTGACTGGTATTTATCCTAATCATTATTATATGTGTGATCGAACAACCCCCGTCTCTCCTTAAGTCTAACATTCTTAAGAGCTTGAGAAAGGTCAAAAGAAAAAAAAATGCTCATTCATAACTTATCAGAATAAAATACTTGGTTAATATTTTAGCAGATAATACAAACTAAGCCATTTTACTAATAAATTTCATAGGGTGTTCTTCATTGTATTTACTGTGTGCTAGTGTGTCCTTTGTTGTTTGTGTAGTCTTTGTGTGCTGTGTTTTGTTTGAGTGTGGTGTGTTATTTTGTGTATTGTGTCTTATTGTAGTACCACTGCCACCGGGCAAAAATCAATTTGAAGTTTAAATAAATAATAATTACGTCATGGTCCTCATGTTTCTGCTTGGCCGAATTCACAGGGTTCGAATCTCAGTCGCTATCCTTTTACCCTGACTGATTTTTTCCGTGGTTTTCCCCAAATCCTTTAGGAAATATTAGAATATACCTTAAAAGTTGGACAGGACGCTTTAATCCACAATTATCCAATTCGCCAGTTACAGATCATAGTATATTAGACGCTAGGCAGTCTGAAGAGCTGGAAAAGCATTTTTAAATGAACTAAGATTCAAGGAAACTAATTACGAAGGCCAAGAAAATGTTATACAACTGTACTTCGGGCGCAGAAATTAAAAGTTGTAACAACAGACCAAGAAGGAAAACAGATTAGTTGGTAATTTAATTACCTATGTGATAATTCGGCCGGTCACGGTAGCCAAGCGGTCTAAGGCATGCACTGTCTTCGCTAGCTTGGAAACCGGGATCGTGGGATCGGATCTGTTTCCTGTGAGGTACGAACTGAATGCTTATATATTATTCTTATACCCTGCTGGTCACGGTAGCCAAGCGGTCTAAGGCATGCACTGTCTTCGCTAGCTTGGAAACCGGGATCGTGGGTTCGAATCCCACTCAGGGCATGGATGTTTAGTTTGTGTCTGTGCGTTTTTCTGTGTTTGTGTACAGGTAGAGGCCTTGCGACGAGCTGATCACCCGCCCAAGGAGGCCTACCGAATATGTAAGATCTAGAAAACCCGAAGTGAACGGAGAAGTTCATGGAGATAGGCCTAGGCCCACTGGGGCTGTAGTACCAAGGAAAAAATAATGTGATAATTCATGTTCTAATAATATTAAGAGGAGAAGTGAAATTTCTGAAATTCCGTAGACTTCAACGAACAACAATTTTTCGACAGTTCCCTCCTTAGTGTAGTTAACCTCCGGGGATTACGTTTAGGGACTGAGGTCTAGTCAATCAGTACGCATGCTCTCTCAGGGCGTATAAACGGGCTTGGATAGCACCGTAAACAACGGTCTCGAGTTGTTAATGTAAAGTGTATATGATTAATTGATGGATAAAGAAGGTAAGGAAAATAGAACAGTGGAGACTGGTTGTAGAGCAGGCCAAGGCTCACCCAGAGCTGTAGCGCTGTGTGGTAGGTAAGCATGCATATAATTAATTAGTTACGAATAAATCACACCTAGAAAGATTCACAATTTGTCGTTGGTGAATATTTATTTGGATAATAAAGGAACACTGCTGTATTAACTATTAACCCTCCAAGTCGATACGGTTATTACGAAACGTCAGGATAATCTTGACTCGAACTGAATTCCTTGATTCAGAATAAGGGTCAGCGTTTACATAAAGCATTTCACCCACCGTTCTTAAAGTAATTGGAAGAGGTTAGGTTCTCCTTCAGATCGGAGCCAGTGACCAGGACCGCTGCACGCATGCGTACGAAGCAATGTTCTGTACTGAACACACGGCTGCTTCTAAGTCCAGCACCCATGTCCCTTTGCTATGATTTCCCCTAGGAATCTCTTTGGGGGTTCATCTGAAGGATATAAGGGTGGCGTGGAGCAGAGGGTGATTGTTTCTTCCCCCTGTGTTGCTCAGCTTTCCTCATAGCGATAATCTGGTAGCACTCGAAAACAGGTCATAAACGCCAAGCGAGAAAAAAATGTCTCTAGTCCCGAACTAGAGCAGTTTATGGCCCGCAACCTGATTCTAAAGAACAAGCGATTCACGAAGTATCGGTTTACTTCTAATCATTCTTAAATCTCGATCAAAATAAGACTCCGTGGTTTTAGTCCACAAGCGAACTATATGGACCGAGCGACCGCCACTTGTCGGCGAAGTTTAGTGTCAACTTTTGCGGATAGAGGGTGTCACGTGGTCAGCGCAACGAATCCCCACAGCCGTTAATTTCGGTTCTCTAGACCGGAACCGTTATTTTCTTGAAATAGCTCCTCAATTATCATCACGAGGCTCAGTGGACCCCATTCCAGACCCATTACTTCTCAGAAAATCTGGTAGAGCCGGGAATCGAACCCTGACCTCTGGATCTGTAGCCAGAAACGCTGACCACTAGACCACATAGGCGATCGTTGAAAATAAGTATGGGAAGTGTATTCTAAAAGATTCAACTTGGGTTCGAAACAAGGAAAGGATTCATAAGAATGGTGGGTGAAATTCTAATACGAAAGTGTAAACATTACATAATATTAAAACTCACATGGTTCGATTTATTTGCCTCAGTGACGGTTAAAATATGCTCAAGTCATTACCCAAGAAATATTATGCAGAGTTAAAACTTAGCTGAAGCGCTTTAACCTACCGCAAGGCCGTGAGTATTTTTATTGCTAGTGGGATGGGACTAAATCCCCTGTATTGCGGCCACTTCTGGCCTATTGTACCAGCCCAGATGATAGGTGAGGGTGATTGTGGAGCAATTGGTGGAATGAAGATTGGTAGGGGAAACCGAAGTACTCGGAGAAAACCTGCCCCAGCTCCACTTTGTCCACCACAAATCCCACTTGACCAGACCCGGGATCGAACCAGGGCCGCCGCGGTGGGAAACCAGCGACTAACCGCTTGAGCTATGGCGCGGCCTTAAGGCCGTGACATAGTTCAGGCTGTTAGACTTTGGCTGGGTTTGATACCGGGTCAGGTCACGTGGAATTTGTGCCACACAAAGTGAAATTAGGGCAGATGTTCTACAAGTACTGCGGTTTCCAATACTAAATATCACTGAATCGAATGTTCCATTTCTTTCATCTATTTTTGGACTAGTTTACAATAGGCTATTTACGGGCAACTAATATCCCAGGTTTAAAATGAAGGCACAAGAAGTTCTGGGAAGAACTAGTAGCTTATTTTCGACTTGGATCGCACAAATAATGACGCGTATAGAAATTATAATGTTGTTGCGTGTGTATTCGTTGCCGCGGGAAAAGCTTTACCGAACTGTTGCCTAGCAACAAATGAAAGGGGGATACACGCAGACACAAAGTTATCTAGAAAGCCTATTTTCACTTTTCAAAATGTGAACAGTTGTCTAAAAACTATCTTAAGTTGCGAATCATAGAATTTGCAAGGAACGACTAACAGAAAACTGAAAAATTTAGGAGGGCTGGCAGAGTTCAGGGCCGCCTCTGTGGTCTAGTGATCAGAGTTTCTAGCTACAGATACAGAGGTCCTGAGTTCGATTCGCGGCACTACCAGATTTTCTGAGAAGGTCCACTCTGCATCATGAGGATAATTGAGGAGGTATTTCAAGGAAATAGCGGATCCGGTCTAGAAAACCGAAATTAACGGCCGAGGGAATCCGTTGCGCTGATCACGCGACACCCTCTGTCCGCAGAATTTGGCACTAATTTCGCCGACCAGCGGTGGTTCCTCGCTCGGTCGTTATAGTTCGCTTGCGTACTAAAAGCCTCGGAGTTCTTAACAGAGTTCATCTACTGCCTTTTAACTTATTCTTCGTTGCAGTTTTTTTTAAGTAATTCACGTTAGGAACGCACTTAACATGCATGAAATCATCTGTGTACAACCACGAATATGTCTAACTTAACGCTGTTTCGCGTGAGAATTTATTGCGTAGAAGTGGCGAGAATAATCAGGATCTGTGTCAGACCTATGCCGGGGATCGATCAGACGTGCTGTGGTCTGAGTCACGTCGTTCACTAAAGCAGTGTCCTTCAACAGTGTACTTCATAAACAGACATTTGCCTTGACATTATGTCTCCTGTTGAAAATGACTTAATTCCCTTGAAGGCTGTAACAGCGTTATTTGCGAAGTCATGCAGGGAAGCTAGGAGATCGGGGAGGCTAGGCACGTATACAGAACATCAATCGTCCTAGAGGGACGTTACCCATTTTACAACCTACACATTTCTTTCGAGACGTCGCAGCGAGATAGCTTTACGGGAAAGCATTCGGCTCTTATTTGGAAGGTCCATATATCGATTCTTGGAGCAAGTTTGCCTCATCTGTCCTTTTCGTAAATTTCCAGCCTCGAACCCGCAACGAACACTGAATTTTTTGCCTGAGTCATACTGATTCATGTTTTTCAATTCTTCTTAGATACATTTAGGTTTGGTTCCATGTTATCTCATGTTTTTAATTGCAGAAATATTCGGTTTGATACCAGACTGAGAATACTGCGTCCTAGATCATCAATATTTTCCTAAATCGCTCCAAGAAATCACACAGATCCTAAGGATAGAGCAACACGTACACTCGAATACACTGAAGTTTACTATAATTTTCCAGTAAGTTCGTCGCTCTTCACAAACAACCACTCACGTACCCTACAAACTGTAAACAACGTTGAAGTTAAGGCAGAAGGTTTCCCACAACAATCAACTCTATATACAGTCCATAACAACCAGAAAGTCCTTGTTTGTGTTATCCTGACTGGAATGTCAGTGTTAGTCCTCATTTGTAAGCGAAAAACGCTGGGATATTACGGTAAAATATTTCACAATTTCTTTCCAATGTCACTATTAATTTCCGGTCTAGAAAACCGAAATTAACGACCGTGGGGATTCGTTGCGCTGACCACGCAACACACTCTACCCGCTAAAGTTTGAACCAACTTCGCCGAAAAGCGGCGGTCGCTCAGTCGGTATAGTTCTCTTACGAATTTCAGGCCACGGAGTTTGTTCTTTGTCACTATTAATTCAACATAAAGGACACCACATATTATAAATTATATAAATGACTAATTATCTGTAAATTAACCATTACTATTACACTATAAAGGAGGGGCACGCGGTAGCGTAGTTGGTTGAATCACTATACTACAAGCCAGAATATCGCGTGTTCGATTCCTGCTGAGGTCATTTGATATCTTTAATCGTCCTAATCCTTCCAGCCACATTATAGCCCTGGGGTCGACTCAGCCTCTAACAGATATAAGTATCAGGAATTTTCCTGGGGGTAAAATGACGCTCGGCGCGTAAGACTGAAAACCTCACCGCCATCTGTGAGCTGATTGTCTAGAAAATGTGGGAGCCTCGACGTCTTACAGCCTTGTGGCCCTCCATGTCCTGATACAGGGATCTGCAGGTCTGTGACAAGGCAGGTTGTGAAACTTTACATCTGAAAGGACAAACAGTGACTGTTTACTGTAATTAGAGATTTACGGAATAGTTTCTGTGTTGTTAGCACGTACATTCTCAGAAACAAAACAGTTAATTACACATCAGAGGGAAATTTTTTCTCTGCTTGATTGTGAACCTGTTTATTAATATGATTTACAATTACGTTAAGCGGACATTCTTTTTTAGTTACATAGTTACGAGATAGACCAGTAATATACACGTATATTCCACGTAATTCTCCTCAGAGAGTGCGTGGTGAGACATATTGTGTGGGGAGCGTGAAGCTTTTGTTTTCATCACTACAGTTGAGATGACAGAGAAATGAATATATCGGATCTATTTCTGCCGATGAAATCCTAGCCAGAGCATGACACTTCATTGCGTTCTCGTTATACACGAGATGAATTCCATGAACGAATAAAATTACCGATTTTTTTTTCAGTCTGTGTATGTCTATTTTTCAGTAACTACGCTTCGAGTTTGGACTGAATTTTAGTTGACCTTGGACCTGAATGACGTTATAGTCCTTTAAATTACATGAAGTCTGGGCCATGCTCATTTTAGGAAGCGTTATCCTAACTTAATTCATAAAGCAAAGTCCTTCTTTAAAACTCAGATAATACAGAAACTCTCTATAATTCATATAATACAAAGACTTATTGTCATGTTCATAACAGCCAGCCATTGAAGCACATTCTTAAACAAACAAAAAGAACAAATTCCGTGGCTTGAGTCCGCAAGCGAACTATACCGACCAGCGACCGCCGCTTGTCGGTGAAGTTAGTGCCAACTTTAGCGGATAGAGGGTGTCGCGTGGTCAGCGCAACGAATTCCCACCGCCGTTAATCTCGGTTCTCTAGACCGGTCCTCAACGAAATAGATGCAGTTAAACGTATAGTTACTATTTCCATGTCTCTAAATATCACATTTCATGAAATTCTGTCAACAAAAATACAGTTGTAAGTTTTGAGGTTTTCACGGCGATGACAATGAAGAAATTCGTCTTCTGGGTTTAGGCACCGTGTATTCTTCGTTTTGGCTACAGCTCTCCGCATTCCAAGCCATTCAACTGCTCTGAAGATGGAGGCGCTACGTTCCTTCGAAACGTCGGCCAAAACGAAGAATACACGGTGCCTAAACCCAGAAGACGACTTTCTTCAAAAATACAGTTGTTTAACTGTATTAACAAACTGAAAAGTTACCACTTAATAACCGAAATTACTGCAATTCAGTTTTATACCACTATTCCTGTAACAGGCCGTAAAGGCCCATAGGGTTATGAGACGTCGAGGCTCCCACATTTTCTAAACAATCGGCTCATAAATAATGGTGAGGTTGTTAGTCTTATGCACCGGCTGCCCTTTACTCACAGGAAGATTTTTTGTACTAATTTCTCTTAGAGGCTGAGGCGACTTCAGGGTCATATTGCGGTTGGAAGGATTAGGTCAACTGAAAAATCTAACGACCTCATAGGGAATCGAACCCGCGACCTTTCAGCTTGTAGCATAGTGCCTCAACTATGCTACAGTGACCTCTGCAGAACCGAATCCTTAGTTCATCTAAATGAAGTTAGATAAATGAACAACCAAACAGCATAACACATGGCGAGATATACTTACTGTAACAAGGGCATATGGCCCTGAGGATCTGTTCCATTAAAAATATATTTACGATTGAATACCCAAGCAGTATGCAAGCAGAGTGAAGGTTGTCGTTAGTTCTAATTTAAACACAGCGTTTTGAACAAAATTATGAGAAAATTTAATTACAGATGTGAACATCTGTTAACTTATGTAAGATTTGAGGTTTCCACGGCGGTGACTATGAAGAAAGCAGTATTCTGGGATGTGGCGCCTTGTAAATATTGTGTTAACCGACGTTCCTCCGAAACGTCGGTTAACACATCTACACGGCGCCACATCCCAGAAGACTGCTTTCTTCATCTGTTAACTTCTAAGAACACGAAACTAGCAACATTTAAAAACATCATCCTAAATGTGTATATATATATATGTTTGGTTTAATAACTCAAATAATTAGAACTAGTGAAATTTCATACGATGTTCCTGCATTTCCAGTTTATTACATTTTCTTTGATGTTTCAAGAATATCAAAACGAAGTAAATTAAAACAGAAAATATTACTCTCCTTATGCCTTTCATATTTAAAGTGAGGCTCAGGTATCCTTTGGTCGTGTCAATTTTAATAAATTTTTTGTTAAGTAAAAATTAAGAGACATTTAAACAATGTTAACAATGAAATAACAAGCATATTCAGAAATATACAATAACTTGTAGCGAAATTAAACCCAGACACAAAGAGAAGAGCTTACGGATTCCTGCAATTCTCTAGTTCAGAGCAGAGGAAACAAAATAAACATGGACTCCCCAAACCGTAACGAGACGGCTTGCTTGTTTGTTCAGCGGATTAAAAAAACTCGAACCGTATAGGATATTACAGCAGCAATAATCCATTTGTCTTTTTTTTTTATTTCGTCGATGTTCGAGAGTGAGGCTGTGAACGAGCACGCTGTATCAAACATCGATATAAACTCGAAGGGGAACTCGCTCGAAGGGTTTATGGGAGGAATCATTTGCTTATGTACACATCGAAAAGGAAACTCGCATCCAAGAACAAATTTGTTCACTTATTTACAGATTTAACAAGAACTTATTTCTTACATTTTTCGCAGAATTGCTCGTAATTGTCACAGAAATAAGGAACGAATTATAATTTTGCAAAATAACAAAAAAATATTGTAAAAGAAATTCAAATATGTAAAACGCTATATACACTGAAGAGAAACTGAAGAGAACGAACGAATATGTAACAAAGAGAAATATAGAAGAACAGGTAAAAAAAATAAGTTGTCCTTGTGTTTAAGTAATTGATCACTACGCCACGAAGATGTATGGGGGAATGGATGTATAGATTCACAAAACAGAAGTACACGATGAAGGAAAGAGTAGGAAATAAACCATAAAAAATGTTAAATTACAAATAATTACAGTGTATATCGATAAATAAACGTTTACGACATGTCATGCAGCTACTTCTCTTATTTACGTGAACATGTGGTCAATTACGAAATTTTCAGTTTTCTCTCGTCCTTCTGTTCGTCTACATTACCACAAAAGTCCTCTATAAAGTAACCGATTATGTTAAAATTTGCCGAAACCGTCAAAAGACATAAAACACACTGATATATTGCAGATATTGAACAATAAAAGTAAAAATTATAAAGTTTTCCGTGTGCATAATTAATTAAGCATTATGCCATGAAGAAGGCGTGTGGGGAAGTGGAGTTACGGCTACATATTTCTTAACATCGTCGCTAGATGGAACTGAGCGGTGAGTTTTAACCACTGCAACACCGTCCTGAGATAGAGATCCCAGTATTCAAGGATAAAGGAGGCTGGGTGGGTCACAGAGTCGGGTTTGACTGTGTGGACAAGAGAAAACATTTTGTCCCCTACGGGGAATCGAACACTAATTCCTCTGACGTCAAACCTACAGGCCCGTCGCTAAACCGACCGAGCTATCCCAGCTCCCAGATATTGAAAAATAGGAGATACATAATTTTTTAACTTACTTCATTAAGAAGATAAAATTGATGGTATAAATTAGAGGTTCTACGCTATAATTTTGCCTGTGGTTCTGTATGAGTGTGAAACTTGGTCTCTGACATTAAGGGAGGAACATAGACTGAGGGTGTTGAGGAGAATATTTGGACCGAAGAGAGAAGAAGTGACAGGAGGTTGGAGAAAACTGCATAATGAGGAGCTTCATAACTTGTACTCCTCTTCAAGGAGGATGGGGTGGGCAGGGCATGTAGCACGAATGGAGGAGAAGAGGAATGCATATAGGATATAGGTGGGAAAACGATATGGAAAGAGACCACTGGGAAGACCAAGACGTAGGTGGGTGGACTATGAAAATGGATCTCAGAGAGATAGTATGGGATGGTATGGATTGGATGAATCCGTCTTAGGGTAGGGACCAGTGGAGGGCTCCTGTGAACACGGTACTGAACCTTCGGGTTCCATAAAATGCTATGAAGTTCTTGAGTAGCTGCCAATTATGCGGATACTCAAGAAGGGCTCGGCTCCATGAGTGATGATGATGATGATGATGAATGACATCATTAAGAATCTTGCAGATTGAACAAAATATTTCAGACGAATGTCCCAGATTTGAATATGTGTTGTTTCTTCCTGGATTATGTGACTTAGAAGGAAGGACTAATGTCCTATTATTATTATCCAGAAAATATCATGGAAGGATAACTTAGATCGAACCGGCTCTATGACCGAGATGCAAACGGATTACGTTAAGAATTCAAGCCAGTCATGTTATCACTGTCGTAACGAGTTCGGCACACTGAATAATGCAAGTACTACTGACTTTCCAGTTGTTAAAAGTTCCTCAATAATGGACGTCAGACAATAAACGGCACTTCGACTACATGGATTCAAAATGAACTCATTCGTGCATCCCCCCTTTTCGGGAGTTTGCACTGTGGAACATCACAGAGCAATTGATGATCTCACAGAATCCTCTTTTTACAATATTATTAAATAAATCTCTTTATACTAGGCTGAGATAGGCCACCTGCCCAGCTAGTTCCATTGAAATAGCGTTACGAATCTACATTAAGCAGTTGTCAACAGTTTATAATGAAGTCAGCTGTGGAAGATTGAATATTAATGGGTAAGTTACGAAAGAGGCATTTGATGTTTTCAATTTGAAGCGACGGAAGGGATGTACTTGAAGAGGAAGCCCCCCCCAAAAAATTAATAGAGAGAGAAAGGATTGTATTGGGCACATCTGGTCTATTAAGATATGATGAAAGTGAGCTGAAAAGTGTTGGGAAATTCTTGACTAATTGAGCAACTAGTGGCTTCTCAAGAAGGACTCAATGCTTGCAGTTAGTCAGTTAGTTAGGGAAGTAAACTGACGAATCTGGCATGTACTGTCTTCGCTCGCTTGGAAACCGGGATCGTGGGTTCGAATCCCACTCAGGGCATGGATGTTTAGTTTGTGTTTGTGCGTTTTTCTGTGTTTGTGTACAGGTAGAGGCCTTGCGACGGGCTGATCACCCGCCCAAGGAGTCCTACCGAATGAGTATGATCTAGAAAAAAACCGAAGTGAAGGGAGAAGTACGTAGAGGTAGGCCTAGGCCCACTGGGGCTGTAGTGCAATGGAAAAAAAAACTGACGAATCTAGAACGGTTTTCCATTGCATGACGTTGATACCGAACTTCGTAAAAATGTTAAAAGTTGAAATGTTCCACTGAGAGCGAGAGAGGGAATGGTAATTTCAAAAGTACTGTTTTGTCCCCTTAAGAAAAGAAAATATAAAATATAATATTCGGCCTGTGAGACTCAACATTATCTCGAAGAATCCTTATGAAGAGAACTAAAAAATTTAGTCCTTAATAATATTTATTTACTGTCTCGTGTAGGAATGACTCTTACCTCGTAACTACAACTAATACAGCTCTACCGCTGATCTCCACACTTTACTGTTCACTGTTACACACGCACAATATTTCTCAGTCTTCAGTAGTCGTATCCTGGCAACGGATTTCAACACAGTAATTTTACCAATCTCACTGTAACTGCAGCACATATGACAACTTCTTTTCAAAGCCACACTCTTGCAGCTCAACTAACTCGTTGCCATCTCTTCTCAATCTCTTTCAACTGTCGTCTCAAGACATTCCCTAAATTACTGCTCAGCTGGCTTTGGATCCTCGTTATATAGCCTCTGCACCGATCCAACAGAAAACACCGTTTCCACCATTATAGCTCAATAATACCTCCTACACGAAATAAGAAAACGGAAGGCTAATTGGATTGGTCATATCTTACGCAGTAACTGCCTTCTAAAAGAAGTTATTGAAGGAAAGATAGAAGGGCGGATAGAAGTGACCAGAAGACGAGGAAGAAGACGTAAGAAGATGCTGGATGACCTTGGGGACAGAAGATGATATTCTCATTTGAAGGCGAAAGCTCTAGATCGCATTAAGTGGAGGAACTCTTTCGGAAGAGACTGTGGACCTGTCGTCTTGACAGATTACAGATGAATGAATGAATACCTCAGTCACTGCTTGCTCACTCGTTTCACGTGGGAACCTGTTTACCGAGTCGTTGTCTATCAGTGAACGTCTATTCTGGCTTTCAGGCGTCATGTCACAGTATGATACAATCCAATGGGCGGACCGAGGAAGAAACTGTACCGTGTTATAGCCCTCAGTTTGAACACTAGTATATCTAGAAGCCCGTTTGCAGTATTTCTCTACCTTCAAATCCAATATACGTGTAAGTTTCCTTATTCTACTGGAAAATATGACGGTTAAAATAAGGTCGACTGCTGCAACACGTAAATCCTCTACTGGTAGTCGCACGTAGCGTAAGGAATAGTCACCATTGTGTATCTGTTATAGCCCAGAGGGAGAACTCTATGTCTGGAAGTGTTCAAGTTATATTCTTTGAATGCCATATAGAACAGAAGCCTTATTTCTATGCCAACTGCAAGGATCGCTGTTCCATTTAGATAACACTAGCAGGAATTTTTCAATCTCTTCCATTCAATAGTTACTGTAGCTGGGATTCGAGTCATGTTAAATCTGACTGAGTGAGGAAGCAGGCGAGGGGACAAAAGGTTTTCAGTTCGGTTCAATTCTTATTGATTTACGTGCTAACTTAGAAGCCCAAAGGCCAATTACAAAGTGAACACGAGCAAAAGAAACAGAACAAAAAAACGAGGACATTTATATCATCTGAATAATAATAATTGCAGTCGGTATAGCGACTGGCTACGGGCTGGACGACCGAGGGGTCGGAGTTCGAATCATTGTAGGGTCAAGAATTTTCTCTCCTCCACGTCGTCCAGACGGGCACTGGATCCCACCCAACCTCCTATCCAATGGATACTTTTGGTCTTTTCACCAGGGGTAAAGCGGCCGGAGTGTGAAGCTGACCACCCACCTCCAACTAGTGCCGAGGTCAAGAGGTCAAGAAAGTGAGTATCTACATATCCACTCCCCCATCTTCCGAGATTTTATCGCCTCAATGAAGTTTAGTGAACTACTTACTTACTTACTTACTTACTTACTCTCTTATGGAGCTGAGACCTTCTGGAGGAGCCGCCAATTCTGCAGCTACTCAAGAATTTCCCACCATTTTATGGAACTCGAAGTTTCATTACCTGTTCACAAGAGCCCTCCAGCGGTCCCTATCCTGAGCCAGATCAATCCAATCCATACCATCCCATCCTATCTCTCTGATATCCATTTTAATATTGTCAACCCACCTACGTCTTGGTCTTCCCAGTGGTTTCTTTCCTTCTGGCTTTCCCACCAATATCCTATATGCATTTCTCCTCTCCCCCATTCGTGCTACATGCCCTGCCACCTCATCCTCCTTGACTTGATCATTCTAATTGGCGTGGAAATGTCATGAAAGGAATAATTCTACAGGACAGATGGGCACCGTGCGGTGGCTTAAACCAAGCGTGGGGTCAAGGCCACAATGACTAAACTGTGTTGACGGCATAACTCGTCAAAACCCGCATACAATCCTCCTTTAACATTACCTCTAAATGAACTCAGTAAGCTGACGCAAGCCGTAAGACTTCTGTAGTTGCTTGGTTCGAGTACCGGTTGATATGCTGATTATACTGTCTTGGGTTTTTCTGAGGTTGCCCCTCATGTCTCCAAACAAATGCCAGGACATTACCTCAAACTAGGCAACAGTGAAATCCTTCCTCATCATTTACAATTCATTATTCAAAAATTATCTTAGCATTATAGGTATGCAGCTTCAGCTACTGATTTTGTTTCCCTTTGGCGCTATAGCCCCAATTTGGGCCTTGGCCTACCTCCATGAAACTCCGTTTCACTTCGGTTTACTAGATCTTAGATATTCGGTAGGACCTCTTGGGCGGGTGATCAGCTCGACGCAAGGCCTCTACTTGTACGCAAACACAGAAAAACGCGTGCACACACACACACACACACACACACAAACACCAGACATCCATGCCCTGAGTGGAGTTCGAACCCACGATCCCGGCTTCCGAGCGAGCGAAGAGAGTACATGCCTTAGACCGCTTGACTACCGTGACCGGCTCAGTTACTAATGACGTCATTGAATACGCAACATAAAGTTACAATACCATAAAATAAGCAATGATTACTTATTTATTATTTCTTCTTATGACATACGATCAACTTCAAAATTCTTCTGATGTTTCCCGATCTATATAGTTAAGAGAGCAGCGTTAAACGTCCTGCAAAGTGCATTATTAATGCTCTTCACGAGACATATTAGCTTCTGAACTTTCAGCGTGTAACGTAGGAGGCGCACATGGCATAGGTAGAGCTTTAGGCCATTTAATAATAGATGGCACTCAACTCTGCTGTAAAGAGGAGTCGCATAACAGATCAGGTCGATCTACATGCGTTACAAATGCGGGAATGGCAGAGCCGTTGAATTCCCTCTCTGTTTATTGCGCAAAGGTGGGAAACGAAAAATACTAAGACCGTGGGTGTGCCAATGTTGTTTGACGACGAGTCAGTAGTACGAAAATCAGCCAAGTTACCTGACATCAATACTGTACGTCTGTAATGCGTACTTTTATTTGGAAATGCAATCTATACAACATGGCTCAACGAGATGAGATAAAAGAAAAAATGACCATAAAACAGTCCAGTATGCTTAAATAATATACCCGTTTATTTCTAAACATGAAATATAATGATGAAATTGCAATGTTGGCAGTATGTTCATAAAGAGGGGTGATGAATAAAGGATTTTTATGAGAAATGGACCCTATTAACACTGTCCTCATAATTATCAGGATTTTGGACTTTATCCATTGTCCAGAATTCTAGAAACTATAGAACACAACGTTTCGGAAATTTGGTCTGTTTCCAACATCAGACGAGGCGGGAGACACCTACTCTGTTGGGTCCTTCAGAAAGAGCTAACATCAATCACTGGACAGATCCAGTTTCCAAAACGATCACACACCATCTGCCACCACATGATTTCTATGCTAATAATATAAATCAGTTAAAAACACTTGTGATAAAGCCACCAATAAGTATAATCTCTTATTCATTAGATCTTAGTTTACTGAGTACCGATAATGATTATCTGAAGAACGAAACGTACGCCTTTATTTTAACTCAAGTTATCGTGATGATTTATGTGACGCAATACAGCCACAAAGAAACTATAAGAGAGAGACAGTAAATGGCCCACAAATAGAAGTAAAACATCTGTGATGGATGTAATAGGGTTTCTATATATATCACTAGATAGCAGCACAGTCCAACTTCATGATGTATGTATGTATGTATTATGGGAGGGGGTGGGTTTCCCCATGCACTTAGACCAGTTATTGGTCCATTGTGGGTCCCCCTTTTAATTTATACTGTCGCCATACCCTACCGGTAACGGTGCGTGCCATCAGCCCCCGTAGAGCCAACGAGGTGGGCCCCCGGTACCTTGATGCTTCCCCCATCCACCAGAGGCATTGGAGACTACTTGGGAGGGAAAAGACCTGTAATTTAGCTCAGAGGTCTCCTAGAGACATGAGGTTCTTTTACGTGTCGTAAATCTACGACACGGGACACACGGCTTAAAGTCCCTCCCGGAGGACTTGTTCCCTGAATTTTTCCGCCCTTAAAAATTCCACGACTTACGCCGGGTTTGAACCCGCGTACCTTGAGTCATGAGGTGGCAACGTTACCCTTAGACTACGGAGACCGCTCCAGCTTCATGATAGTCTAGGTAGCGGACGCGCATGCACATGTTCAGAGGCTGGTTTCAGTAGTCAAAATGGTACCCGTGTTTGAGGGATGTGCTACCGAAGAACAGCGTTGTTATGCATTTCTTTGTGGTCAAAAGGATTCAATGCAAAAGATATTCATAAAGAAATGATTCCTGCTTACGGTGGGAAGTGTTTGTCGCGTAAAGCGGTTCACAACTGATTCAAAAAATTCTCTCAAGGATGTTCGAAAGTCGCAGATGATGCCCGACCAGGTGCGGAAGTGACTGAGATAAGTCAAAATATTTCTATGCTGCGGGATTCGACGCACTGATAAAGCGATGGGACAAGTGTATCAATGTTGGCGAAGGATATGTCGAAAGATAAATAGTTTATCCACGTTCGCATATCACACGTTTTACGTTACCTATTTACTGACTCTCCCTCGTACATAGAAGAAGGAAACGTCAACAGAATAACGAAGTTATCAATATATTTGTCCGAGTTATGACGGATTTAATGTGAACAAAATTCACAATAAGTTTTCACAGCATCCTAGAAATATTAAACACATAACTGAAACAGAAAGGCATGTCTCAGAGCGGACGGACGAAACACAGGTACATTCTGGCGTTGATAGTGACCTCACTCGAAAGTGGTTTAGCGGCAAACCACGCGCAGGAACTAACAGGGACAAAAGGCTGCGAACGAAAATACCAGGGATTTGTTTACTGCGTACTATTTGGAAATTATGTAGGCCTGTAAAATTGCGGGGGGGGGGACTAAAAGAAACGCAGCAAGGCATAGAGGAAATCGATCACATAACGCAATCAACGGAGTCCCACAGAAGTCGACGGCAATGAAGGGCATACTGTGACATAAAAATGGATAAATTTTAGTAGAGCGGTGCTACTGACCCGTCCCTATGCGCAAAGTGAAATAACTAGATTACTTGTCGCTTAATAAGTTGGATCAAGCGGTAATGCTCCTGTCTTATATCACGAAGGTACCTTGTTCGAATATCTGTTGGGACACCAACTATCCTCATTGAATATTTGAGGTTTTCACAGCGGTGGTTATGAAGAATGCGTCTTCTGGGATGTGGAGCCGTGTAGATCTTGTGAAAACAGACGTTTCAGAGGGGATATATTCCTCGTAACGTTGGTTTACACAAGTTCTACACGGCGCAACATCCCAGAAGACGGAATTCTTGAAATTTTTACTACGTATATATATGTTCCTGAAGATGGAGGCGATACATTCCTCCGAAAAGTCGGTTTACACATGATATATACGACGACACATACCAGAAGACAGAATTCTTCCTATCCTCATTGAAGTTTTAGATGGTTTATCTCAGTTCCTCCAGGTCAATGCTAATATTTTACCTCTAATTATACCAAGACTGTTTCCTTTAACATTCTTTCTAATTCATTCGAGGTCATTGTCACCGTCATTAAACTACAAATAAATATTTTTCTTTTCACTGGCTCCATAGCCCCCTTGGTCCATGGCTCATGATTTTCAGTTTCATTATAATTTTATAGACGGTAGAACTCATTTTACGAGTGATCACCTCGTCGCAAGGTCTCTACCTAAACACAAGACAACAAACACAGAATAAACACATACATATATAAAACATCCATGCCCTGTGTGGGATTCGAACCACGATCCCGGTTTCCAAGCGAGCGAAGACAGTACATGCCTCAGACCGCTCAGCTACCGTGACCGGCAGTGTATAAGAATAATATATAAGAATTCAGTTCGTACCTCACAGGAAACAGATCCGAACCCACGATCCCGGTTTCCAAGCGAGCGAAGACAGTACATGCCTTAGACCGCTCGGCTACCGTGACCGGCAGTGTATAAGAATAATATATAAGAATTCAGTTCGTACCTCACAGGAAACAGATCCGAACCCACGATCCCGGTTTCCAAGCGAGCGAAGACAGTACATGCCTTAGACCGCTCGGCTACCGTGGCCGGCACTAATAATTATATATGAAACGGAATATTTTCCTTTTTAGTTGAACTTGAAACTTCTGACCGCCCAATGTTTAGAGGCTCCATTTTGTTCTGAGATTACGTAATTATAAATGAGATACTCGAGGTTGCCCATGAACTGCGACCCGGATAGGATGTAGAAGTGACGCCCCAAAAATACTAACAGCGCCTTGAAAACCCCTAAAAGAAGCCCAAGTGACACGTGATTCACTGGACTTGGGCCTTTCATTAGATTATCAACTGAAGCTACACGGCGTATTACAATAGCGAAGTGAACATCTGCGTATGTACAGCAACTGGTCGAGTGTTTTGTGCTTCATTATGATTACTGGTTATAAAACAGCTCATATAATAAAGATATTTTGTAGTATACAACTGAGTGCGTTTTCATCACAAGCTCAGTATGTAATTCCTTCTCAAAAATTCATGTTTTTGATAACAATTGTCGCTTAAGACAAAATTATCTCTTCGAAAAGAACCAAGACTAGGTATATTTTAATACAGTTGGCACTACTGTCATCGAAACATATAAATCGAGGCCATAAACTTTAATTCTTTCTTTGATTACTTAACGACTATATCAATATCGAAACTATAGCAAGATGATTAATGAGCGATGAATTTTTAAGAATTTGAAAAGTAAATGTGGTGGTATAATTGAGGTTTTGTCCCAAAAATTTTCTGAAAGGACTGAGGAAAGCTATGAGAACCCTGATTAAAGACAGTCGGTGTTCCATCTGAGACTCGCACTGAGAACCTCCGTAATACAAGTCTCGAGTGATATCGTTGGACCAGCCCATTCAGCTTATACTCACTTATGCATTCATCTTCTGGAGACGCCATTAGATGCAGGGGAGGAAATGGCTTTCCTGTTCAAGGTAGACACTACATTTCTCTCTCTATGGATAGGCGGTGCATATAGCAGGAAAAACCACGGAGAATAACCAACATGTAACTGCCGATAATCTACTAAATCAGGAGATATTTATGAACTAAATGTAGCTGTTATCAATTTTCATAAAGATGTTCTTTTCATACAAAAATACTTGAAAAAACATCCCAATAACGTCTATATTTCTCTTGGAAAAATTTGCAGTTAGGCACAAACAAAAAAAAATAACACACTCCGTGGTTTTAGTCCGCAAGCAATCTATACCGACCGAGCGACCGCCGCTTGTCGGCGAAGTTAGTGTCAACTTTAGCGGATAGATGGCGTCGCGTGGTCAGCGTAACAGATCCCCACGACAGTTAATTTCGGTTTTCTAGACCGAAGCCTCTATTTCCTTGAAATAGCTCCTCAATTATCCTCACGAGGCTGAGTGGATCACGTTCCAGACCCACTACATCTCAGAAAATCTGGTAGAGCTGGGAATAGAACCCGGGACCTCTGGATCTGTAACCAGGAACTCTGACCATTAGACCGACCACAGAGGCGGTCACAGTTTGGCAAACATTTCAGAAAAAATGTAAGATTTGAGGCTTTCACGGCGGTGACTATGAAGAAAGCAGTCTNATAAGAGAGAGGTTCTGTCGTCTTTCACTGCAAAATGTCTAAATAAAGCAAGAGTTCTTGATTCTCCGGACCCGAAAGTTCATTACCGTAACAAATAGAGCTCATCACCGATTCGTATCCTTTGCCAGCTGAATCCATTTGCACACCCTCATACCCCGATTCAAAATGAACTGCTCTCCTGTCTTCGTTTAAGTATCACACGTTGCTTTTCCCATTGAGGTCTAAAATTGTATACTCATTTATCAGAGTTCTGCTGCTTTCTAAATGTTCCGCCCATCTCGACCTCCTTGACCTGATAATGTTAATAACATATAATATTTCTGGTATATATCTTGTACATAATTCACTAAAAGAATGAAACTGATGTTGATGTAATAGTGTCTAACTTGTTTATTTTTTTAATTTATTGTTGTGTAGACTGATTCAAATCGAATTTTTTTACTAATAACATTTGGTGAAGGATGAAATAAAGAGTTATACATGAAGAAATTTATGTAACATCCTGTTATTTCCTTCGTCTCAGACAGAAACATTCTTCTTAATACCCTGTTTTTAAACACCCTCAATTTAAATTTCCTTTGAAGTGAAAGATCCGGCGCAAAACAAATTTAAACGAAATCCATTAAGTCATTCGTGAAATGCACCATGAGGATCCGTCTTCTTGTCAGAGAGGGCGCCCCACATAAACAAGACCATAACTGTCAAACAATAATAAATATCTGGTCATGAACCACAGATGGGGCTCCACACCAAGACTGACTGACTGACTGACCGTCAATCGTAATGTGACTTTGACTTTGACTTTTGTAGGATTAGAGAAATTTTAAACTAGGAGCTGTGAGCGTTAAGAGAGCTGGAGAGTTCAGAAGTTGTAAGAAAATTACTGAAGAAGAATTATAAATCAACCTGTGAAGACTTGATGTGTGATTTGAAGACTTTATTTTATGTGTTATAATTATTTTACTTACGGTTTGTGAGCATCCAATGAATCTAATCATCAAATCCATTCGTCATGCTAACCCCTTTTACGCGACAATACTATATTCTATATAGTGGATAAAGAGACTTTGTGCACACCCTGTATATGTTACTGTTTACGTCTCACTGTCGCAGACAGCGCATTGCTGCCAGCACTGTTTGATTCTACCTTCAAAGGAACATACTTTTTTGCAAAACAAGCTGATACTGAACAACTGAGCTATGAAAATTGGCATTTAGAGTCAGCCTTTGTTGTTTATACGGTTCCTCAGTTCTCACACTACCACAGGTACATGCATTCTGTTACAAAATCCTATTAAGTCAGAAACACAAACACAGTAATTCCTTCCAAGTATTGAAACCCTACTTAGATTACATTAACGAATATTAGTGTCAGTCTTCCGCCATGGGTCTGATTAACATTTTTTTTTCCTTGGCACTACAGCCCCAGTGGGCCTAGGCCTACCTCCATGAACTTCTCCGTTCACTTCGGTTTTTCTAGATCTTACACATTCGATAGGACTCCTTGGGCGGGTGATCAGCTCGTCGCAAGACCTGTACCTGTAGACAAACACAGAAAACCGCACACACACACACTAAACATTCATGCCCTGAGTGGGATTTGAACCCACGATCCAGGTTTCCAAGCGAGCGAAGACAGTGCATGCCTTAGACCGCTCGGCTACCGTGACCGGCAATTAACTGGTTTAGCAGTAAAAAAATTTCTCTTTTCATATCACAGGACCATAAAATTTAATGTTTTCTGTTTTCATCTGCATAAAATTTTGTTGCAGGAGAAATGTTATTTAGCAAAGGGAAAGAAAAATGCCCGAGATAATATTGTGATATCAATCCATTACTAGGTAACGGCTTTTTGAAACACGTCTCCGAGGCTATGATAGAGACATCGATTCTTAGGCAACGCATACAGAAACATTTCCATTACAACGGACAGGTAAATGTTCACACAGCAACGAAAGACAGATACGTGAAGTAGGAGCCTTTGGGGGAGGTGATATCTGTACAGTCCTACCAAAACCTATCTCAGGGAGAGATAGACCAAAAACAGGCAGTCAGAAGAGAGAAGAGATTGGATACTGGAGAGTCTTGCCGAATGGAAGAAGTCCAGTTCGAGAACAAGACAGAAGAGGAGAGATTGGGTACAGACCTGCTCACCGAATTTGTACAAGGAGCACCCAAGGGTGGAAGTGTTGAAGACTTTTTGTGTTATTGTTCCAGGAACCTTCTGAAGTGTTATAAGTATTTGTAGATCCGCCTGGTTATTGTCCAATAAATCGATTCATCAATCCAGATACCTCATTAATTATTTGTTGCGTTACCAGAATAAATGACAATATCAAGATATTCTTTGTGAAATTTTAATTTAAAGGACCAGTTTCAACTACCTTTTTATGTAATTTTAAATCGTTTCTGTTTAAATCACAGACATGTCAATGTTCGTTGATTTGCGGCCCATAATTTGGGGGTCATAATTGTTATTAACAATTCAAT
Source organism: Cryptotermes secundus (assembly GCF_002891405.2). NCBI lineage: Eukaryota > Metazoa > Arthropoda > Insecta > Blattodea > Kalotermitidae > Cryptotermes > Cryptotermes secundus. Next base: position 102,018 of record NW_019724641.1, read on the forward strand.
TACATCTTCAATCATATATGATATTTCTGGTGGTACGTATGAATTAAGTCCAGTTAATATTCGTCCTTTTTAAAATTATCACGTAACATATCCAACAGATCAACATACTATTCAGCGAGTGCGATATATCGAAAGTTTTACGTATAAGTTTTATTCACAGAAAGTGGCGTACAATTTTCCGTCACGCCCTATGAAATAATGTTGCAATTTCTGAGCACCCATGTTAGAAAAAGACACTCGATTTGGAGAGCTTCATTAAGGATTTCTTCTGAAACGAAATCTATTTTCGATTGCTAATTATCACAGCCCGTTCTTAAGTCAGTTCTCTATAATAATTCTTGCCAATTTCAGTCGAATATTATTATTGTTCCAAATAAGAATTAAGTTAAAAGTAAAGTTACTTCTGTAACAGGCCGTGGAGGCCCATAGGGTTGTAAGACGTTGAGGTTTCCACATTTTCTAGATAATCGGCTCACAGATGACGGTGAGGTTGTCAGTCTTAGGCGCCGGCCGCCTTTTACCGCCAGGAACATTCCTGGAACTCATTTCTGTTAGACGCTGAGTCGACACCAAGGCCATAGTGAGGCTGAAAGGATTAGATAAATGAAAAATCCAATGACCTAATTGGGAGTTGATCCCACAACTTTCCGCCATGTAAACCCAGAAAGGGCCAGGAGTAACTCCTCAACGGATCTCTATACCACAATATGTATACTTCAAAACCATGTGGCGGCAACCAAAAGCATCTTCATCGACAGTGTTTTCATTGTCCGTTGTTTGCAATGTATTGTATTGTGGTACGTAAGGCTGCACCCCAACTGAATCGTGACAGACAGACAGACAGACAGGTTGTGGTAACTGACATTTCTCTCGGTTCATTCCGACCAATGCTCTCAATGCATGGGTATCCTGAAATTTGCTAGGTGTCAGAACTTCGCAAATCATATCGACTTCTGATTCACAATTTTGACGACCTGGCATGCATAAAACTGGCAGCCGGAACAGTGACGTAATCAAACAACATACTGATCATTATAACCTAGATATAAATAAGCAAATTGAAGGATTTCAGTAATTAAATAAAATATATTCCCATTCCTCTCCAGCCTAAAACAAACTCCGTGATTTTAGTCCGCAAGCAAACACTACCGACCGAGCGACCGCCGCTTGTCGGCGAAGTTTAGTGTCAACTTTTGCGGATAGAGAGTGTTGCGTGGTCAGGGCAACGAATCCCCACGACCGTTAATTTCGGTTTTCTAAACCGGAGCAGCTATTTCCTTGAAATAGCGGCTCAATTATCCTCACGAGGCTGAGTGGACTCCGTTCCAGAACCACTACTTCTCAGAAAATATCTTATAGTGCCGGGAATCGAACTCGGACCTCTGGATCTGTAGCCAAGAACGCAGATCACTCTACAACCACACATAAAAATTTACTCATCCGCATCGCATTCAGAACGGAATTGGAATAAAAATAAATTAATAAATATAGTTATGCCTGTGCTTAACTAATTAAGCGCTACATCATGAAGGCGCATGGGGCAGTGGAGGAATAGATCCACATTTTCTTGACCTCGGCATTAGTTGCAGGTAAGTGGTCAGTTTCACTCCATGACCGTTTTACCCCCGCACCCCATTGGATAAGAAGCAGGGTGGGTCCCAGAACCGGTGTGGACGACGTGGAGAAGAGAGAATTCTTGACCCTACCGGGACTCGAACTGTGACCCCTCAGTCATACAGCTATACCGGCTGCGCTATCCCGGCTCCCACAATATCGTTACAAATTTCATGTCTCCCTTTCTAAATGATAGTCAAGAGAAGGGCTAAGTTACCAAGAGATAACTTATTGGAATTCCGAGAAGGATTGTAAATACATTCTATCATCTTCTGAGAAAGGAGGGTGGAAAATTATATTAAAATGTGAAATTTCTGTAAAATCTGAGGATTCAGCTGCCCTGAAAGTTAATAATATGGTCTTTTTGTGTTATGATATCGCGTCGCCTGACAACAGATGTTGCAGGTTGCCTCCACGTTGCTCCTACTAATCGAAACTTTTATCCATTCTGTCTCAGAGACTTGAAACGTTAAAGGAAAACGAAAACGTCTCACTGTGAGTGTCGATGAATCAGAGGCCTTCACGAGTTCAATATACCTCCGTCTAGTATGTCTAAGAAAATAAAATATGGCGGACTTCCGGTTCTAATGGCTGTGAATGTGAGCAATATCGTACGAAATGTGACGTCGTGTAGTCTGGCAACATTATACTTGCTGAATGTATTCATCGACAGTAAAGGTGGACGTAGTACTTTCCTTCTTAAAGTCTGTAAACTTCTACCAGATTTTATGGCGTCACATATAAGTAAAGAGTAACTTTGTAACGTAAAGCAAGTTGTTGTCAACACGTCACAATACATTCAGAGATTCTAAATAAATAAGAAAACACGACGTTTCGGAAACTGGATCTGTTTCCGCCCTCAGGTGAGGGAAGACACCTACTCTGTTGGGTCCCTTAGAAAGATCTAGCCTCAAACTTAGTTAATTAGAACCCAGACGATGGACAAAGTCCGAAAACCCAGTATCTCTGTGTGTTATACACCATCCTCAGAACCCTATAGCATCTACTTGAATACACGTTAAAAGAAAACCTGACTTTACATGAATATTTGGCCGTTCACAAGCATATGAATCCACATTATCTATAATTAACGGAAACTGTTTAACACGAAACTGAAAAGTAACAACAATCTAAAGGCACAAATACATTTCAATATTTGTTAGTTTATTTATTTCCTGTTTTTTATTCATATATTTTTTCCTCTTACTTTGTTAAGTATAATTTATCTGAAGGCGAGCATTTCTGGTACAGTGCGAAGTAATTAAGCTGAGGCGTCGAAAAAATATATGCACAATACCTTAAGAAGCGAAACAAGGAAACAAAGAAGGTCAAAGGAAGGATAGGAAACAAATAAAAAAGGGTAGTACCCACAGGCAGGAGGAAACTGCATAATGAGGAGCTTCGTAACTTGAATTCTTCACAAAATATAATTAGAACGATCATGTTAAGGAGGATAAAATGCGCAGGGCATGTAGCACGAATGGGGATAAGAGGAATGCATATAGGATATTAGTGGGAAATCCAGAAGGAAAGAGATCACTAGGAAGACCAAGATGTAGGTGCTTGGAAAAATTTAAAATGGATCTTAGAGAGATAGGATGAGGTGGTATGGACTGGATCCATCTGGCTCAGGATAGGGACCAGCGGAGAGCTCTTGTTAACACAGTAATGAACCTTCGGTTCCCATGAAATGCTAGGGAATTCTTGAGTAGCTGCACAATTGACGGCTTCTAAAGAAGGGCTCAATTCCATGAAGTTAGTTGGTTTGTACTGACAGAGCCACATATGGAGCAACCATTTCGCATTTAAATCCATGGGATATGCGCTGCAAAACTGCAGTAAGTATCCTGTGAGAAGGAAACCTGCCTGAAACGTAAAACTGTTCAAATTCTTTTGTGATGTTATTATAAATCGGATTTACAGTGTAATTCGTAAATCTCATTCATATCGCATTCAAGTATTTGACTGGCAAAAAGTACCTTGAGGTTTGGGGGAGAGGGTGTTGATTGCATTGGATCAGATTATTGAGTTTTATGAGGCAGACGCCCTTCTGCTGAAAGAGGATCGGACCCACAACCATGTCGAAACGAAACGGACGTTTCCTGAGTAGGAAAAAAGTGTGAAGAGATTTATATGCTGGGCGAAGGGGAAGCTGCACCTTTAATTGGTAGTCGGTCTGAAGCTCTGTATGGCTCCCCGGAGCCCAGTTCCAGAGATGGACTTGTTGGAACTGTGCCGGTCTCCTGTAGGAAGCAGGTGAAACAGACACACGAATCAACAACTCGGCGAACTGCTAGAGAGTGGAATTGGGGGGGCCGACTCTATTTTAGAGTCATAGGACTTCGGTTCTTTGTTCTCGGCCTTAGCAACGCAACTGTTCCTTTGGTAAACACGACAGAATTATTATGTTCTGTGCGCATCACGTGTTTAAGCGATATATTACATAGAATGGGATTTATAAATTTCGAAAAAAACTCCAAAAATAAGATATAAAGGTTTATGTCGATGGTACATTAGTACAAANTTGTACGTTACAATATTGTAAGACGAATGGATGTAATCAGGCATACAGGCAATGTTACCATAGCCCCACAATACGCTTTGTGCAAACAGGTTTAAGATAACTTTATCTCAGCTCTATTTCAATATTCTCTCTGTCACTAGAAACGGAAATGACCGTAACAGGATCGAGAGCGGTAATCTGAAGAATAAGGTCTGCGTGTAAATATACGTGCAGAGCTTCCTGAATATGCCGAGTGCACAAGGGTCATTCGAACCTCATATACCCGCAAGGTCTAGAAATTTCCGAGGTGTAGTTGTCATGTACGAGTAATGACATATTTTTCATACCGAGCTCAATGAACCGCCATGACGCAATGCCTGTGTCATTAATGTCCAACCAGGGGATGGAGTAACAGACAGGGTCACGCTATGCGGGACGTCAGATGAAAGGTGTCTTTGTGTAATTCTTTATTCACTGTTTATTTAAAGTCACTGTCGGTATCTTACATTATATAGGATCAAACAATAAGATGAGAAGTTAAAAATATCAACGTACAAGGGTGTGGAGGATCATAGGGTTGTGAGACGTCGAAGCCTCTACATTTTCTTTAGACAATCGGTACAGATGGCAGTGAGTTTGTCAGCCTCACGCGCCTGCCGCCTTTCACCCCCCAGGAATATTCCTGGTACACATTTCTGTTAGACGTTGAGTCGAACACAGGATCATAGAGCAACTGGAAGGATTAGGTCAATTGAAAATATCCACCTCATCGGTACTCGAACCTGCGACATTCTTGCTTGTAGTATAGTGCCTCAACCAACTACGCTAAGACTGCGCCATAGCTCAAGCGGTTAGTCGCTGGCTTCCTACCGCGGCGGCCCGGGTTCGATCCCGAGTCTGATCAAGTGGGATTTGTGGTGGACAAAGTGGCGCTGGGGCAGGTTTACTCCGAGTACTTCGGTTTCCCCTGCCAATCTTCATTCCACCAATTGCTCCATAATCACCGTCACCTATCATCTGGTGCTGGTAAAATAGGCCAGAAGTGGCCGCAGTACAAGGGACTTAGTCCCACACCACTAGTAATAAAATAGAACTACGTTATCGCCTGTCTCCAAATAAAACCAAACAGCAAGTGGTGTTCGCAAGCGGTCACCCATCAAAGTACTAACCACGCCCAATGTTGCTTAACTTCGGTGACCTAAAGACAACCAATGTTTTCTACTTGGTATCGTCGTTGACAATATGAATTCAACGAGTAATAAATTGAAAGCGATGTGGCAGGAAGTGACCGTTTTGAGGTAATATCCTTGTGATTTCCTGGAATGGCCGAGGAATATCAAGGAAAATGTTGGTCAGATTTGCCAGTGTCCCGCATAAAGTAGGAAGATATATTTTTAAAGGCCGTGCATTTTTTTTATTGCTAGTGGGGTGGGACTAAGTCTCTAGTACTGCGGCCACTTCTGGCCTATTGTACCAGCCCCAGATGATAGGTGAGGGTGATTGTAGAGCAATTGGTGGAATGAAGATTGGCAGGGGAAACCGAAGTACTCGGAGAAAACCTGCCTCAGCGCCACTTTGTCCGCCACAAATCCAACTTGACCAGACCCGGGATCGAACACGGGCCGCCGCGGTGGGAAGCCAGCGACTAACCGCTTGAGCTATGGGCCGGCCTCAAGGCGTGTTGGTTGAATTCCGTAGTGAAGTACATAATTTGGTTGTTCTCTCGTGCATTTGTACATTCATTACGTCATAAATTTGCGATAACAATTTCGAGTACTCAAATCCTTCGCCAGCTTATAGCAATTTATCGCTGATACGTTTTCAGTCGTTAGCCGTTACTCATTAACGGCGACAATTCGTACATTGTCATCAGTTTCCATAGCGATTACTATAGCAAAACTGACAACACTGTTATGTGGCTAAATTGGCGGAACTAGCCAAGATAAATAAATTCCTTACCTGAGTGTTACAGATCACTGGAAAGTGACAAAAGCAAATAGCGAGCTTGTCCTTGGGCACTTACCACGTGACAATAATCAGAGTTCAAAGGATGCGCTTAAAATGTAAACATTAACGAGCATTCGGCTTGACTGGAGACAGCCTAATGACAGCAATTTTAACATCGCAATCAACGAGAAAAAGCGAGAACTACAAATGTTTGAATTAAGCTTCGTTCCTAGAAAGGGCGGAAAATGCCAAAGTTAAGAGCAGTTTTGAGGTTAGATATCTTCAAAAATTCAGTCTTATTACTGATATGTGGAACAGCAGCCGATCACACTGGCCACAAGGTCTACGCAATCGGCCTTCTTCGTCCTCTCAAATATTTGGATCGTGTGTTCGAATCCCTCTTGAGACACGAATGTCTGTGTGCGTTTATTCTGTGTTTGTGTTGTTCTGTGTACAGGAAGTGGCCTTGCGATGGACAGAGCACTCGTTCAAGGAGTCCTACCGACTACGTAAAAGGTCAAGAAACTGGAAAAGCTGCCAAGGTTCAAACAAAAGGGCTTTAAAGTCATGAATAGAATAGAACAGCGGTGTTCATGCTCCGAGAGCTAGCGTTTTAGTAAATTAAGGTTGGAATACTTGACTGATATTCATATGGAATTATTATGAGGCAACGAACATTTTCAAACAGGAATTAATATTACTCTATCAGTAACAGGGGCTATAAGTTTCTACGAAAATATGTGAGGGGAGGTATTACTAGCCGCACGCACATACCAGGCACGGAACAAATGATACGTGGATTTCATGCTGCATATGTTTCGGGATTACAGCTTTTGAGGACCAACGGTTTCGAACATGAAGAAAGCAGTCTTCTGGGATGTGGCGCCTTTTAGATATTGTGTTAACCGACATTTAGGAGGAACGTATCGCTTCCATCTTCAGGGTGGAAGGAAAAAGAAGAAAAATCTGCTTGCGAAGAACCAGCGTGAGCAGGCGCAAATAGATTAATGTGATATTAGACATTAGTATATTCGCAACTGCTCACGCTGGTTCTTCGCTAGCGGATTTTCTTCTTTTATTTCTTGTTCTACCCTGAAAATGGAGGCGATACGTTCCTCCGAAATGTCGGTAACACAATTTCTACACGGCGCCACATACCAGAAGACTACTTTCTTCATAGTCACCGCCGTGAAAACTTCAAATCTTACACGTTTCGAACGTGATTTACCTCAGCTACTTTGGTATTTCAGCAATAATTAAACTTCCTAATTTCCCAAAACTCCTATCACAGTGGCCATGCGGTCTAAGGCATGACATCTCTTCGCTCGAACACTGGGGTCGTGGGTTGCAATCCCACTCAGGGCGTAGATGTCTGTGTGCGCGTTTATTCTGTTTGTATTGTCACGTGTATATACGTGTAGGTAACGGCCTGGCGACGGGCTGATCCCCCGTCCAGGGAGTCATATAAACTTTGTAACAATGATTAAGAGCAGAACTATAAGGCTTATTTTTGACTTTATACGTTGTCTGGTATATATAAGAAGAAAAACCACAACGTTTCGTTGACTCGACTGCCTCAGGTGGATGAGGCAGGATAGACCTACTCAGTTGGGCCCGTTAGAAAGAGCTAGTCTCAATCACTAGGTTCAGTCCACCTGAGGACGGAGACAGATCCAGTCTCCGAAACGTTAAGTTTTATGTTTTATATATACCAGATGATGGATAGAGTCCAAAATAAGCCTAACAGTTCTGTACGGCATATACCGTCGTCAGAATCCTTTCAAGTATATTATGATTAAGAAACTGAAGAACAAAGGGCTGTAGAGCCATTGATGAATAAATGAATACCCCAAACACTCATAAACTGAAAGTATTAAGAAGCGTCATTATATAACAATAATTTTAAGTTACGAACCTATTTCTTACGTAGAGGAATGTTTGTACTTACTTGCAGAGGCAGAATGCGATTTCGAGGCTCCACCTAAGTTCCGAGGTTCTATAAAAGTTCTGCAGCGCGTCCATGCAGGACTCCCGATTGCAGCGGCTCGCGTCGCAGTAGCGGAGCACGGCCTGTAGGGCTACCTTGCAGCTGTAGTTGCTGTTGCACAGATCCAGGGCCAGATGACACGTGCTTTGGAAGCTGAAGTTTCTGGGTAGCTCTCCTTCCGGTTCAGAACCTGCGGGGGAAGTGGATAACGCATTCTCCATGCTACACTGCCACAACACAGAAATATGTGACCAAATCCCTAGCCAATGAGGAACCGATAAGCACCAAACTTACTGAGATATCTTTGTTCAAGATCTGTTTGTAACACCAAATTCTGATGTTCTTGGCTGAAAGATGAATATTATATTTTATTATATTTAAGCATTCTGTTGCACTCTACACGATAAATGATACAAACTCCGTCCTAAGTGCAAACAATATATATTATATGTTTGCACTTGGGACGGAGTTTGTATCATTTATCGTGAAAGATGAAGCTTGTGCAGATAAAGTATCTAATTATCAGGATCCAATTATGCTCAAATTCTGATATTATTTTGGAAGGAGATAAAACTTACATTATCGAAATCCCGAATAACGTTCACATTTTATCTATCATATATTTTGTAAGTTCTATTCATAATATATATAAAAAGGTAAAGCTATCCCTGTAACAGTCCGTGGAGGCCCATAGGTGTGTGAGACATCGAGGTTCCCACATTTTCTAGAAAATCGGTTCACAGATGGCGGTGAGGTTGTCAGCCTTACGCGCCGGCCGCCAAATTACCCCTCAGGAAGATTCCTGGTACTCGTTTATGTTAGAGGATTTTTCTTTTTTTGCTCGTGGGGTGGGACTAAGTCCCTTGTACTGCGGCCACTTCTGGCCTATTGTACCAGCCCCAGATGATAGGTGAGGGTGATTGTGGAGCAATTGGTGGAATGAAGATTGGCAGGGAAAAACGAAGGACTCGGAGAAAACCTACCCCAACGCCATTTTGTCCACCACAAATCCCACTTGATCAGACCCTGGATCGAACCCGGGCCGCCGGGGTGGAAAGCCAGAGACTAACCGCTTGAGCTATGGCGCGACCCACTGTTAGAGGCGTAGTCGACCCCAGAGCCAATAGAGCGACTGGAAGGAATAGATTAAATGAAAATTTCAATAACCTCATTGGGAATCGAACCCGCAAACTTCTGGCTTGTAGCACAGTGCTTCAATTAACTACGCTACCACTTGTTCCATTCTTAGTACATAGACTTTGCATTTATTTCTACATTTCAGGCAACTTACTTGACATGTGACACAAAGGAACTGAACCTAACTCCAATCTTCAACTGACAGCATTTTTAAAATTTTACTTGTGTACTGCACACAAAATATTCAAATTAAATTAATTTTATTTGAATAATGATTCCTCTAAGTCACATTATCTGAATGAATAATTGTGTTTGTGCATCTTGACGAACACGTGATTTTCTTAACAAATTAACTGTTACTTGACGTGAACTAGCCTATACACATATATCAGGCTCATTGGTTTTAATGTTATAAATTAATATGACACATCGTGAATGTCAGTATTAAAGGAGATACGTGACGATTCTGCTGCAAACCTAAGTACAATCAGTGTTTAGTGTTATGTTTGCGGATAATGCAACAAACGGAAACCACATAAAATTAATCTTATGCACAGAAAAGAAGAATGAGCAAAAATTATTTTTTTAATATTGCGGTAGATCATACAGGTCAGGCAAGCGATTAGAAAGACAATATTAGAATTATGGCAGCCGATAGGGGTCTGAACTATTAAATCTTGTCTTTATAGTAGCACGCTTCAGGCTAATGAAGCTAATAGAACAATTTCCAAAATGCGTCTGATTTTAAGAGCATTTTATTGCAAAAGTTTCACATTATAATTATATAAGAGAGCAACAAAATAGTAATTTCTTTAGTCTTACTATCATTTATAATTTATTCTGTATGAATGCATACTAATTTTGTCTGTGGTTCTGCATGTGTGTGGAACTTGGTCTCTGATATTAAGGGAGGAACATACACTGAGGGTGTTGAGGAGAATATTTGGACCGAAGAGAGATTAAGTGACGGGAGGTTGGAGAAAACTGCATAATGAGGAGCTTCATAACTTGTACTCTTCTCCAAGTATAATTAGAATGATCAAGTCAAAGAGGATGAGGTGGGAAGGGCATGGAGCACGAATGGGGAGAAAAAGTAGCCGGTAGGATATTGATGGGAAGGCCAGAAGGAAAGAGACTTATGGAAAAACGAAGGCGTAGGCGAGTGGATAATATTAAAATGGATCTTAGAGAGATAGGATGGGATGGTATTGATTGGATTGATCTGGCTCAGGATAGGGACCACTGGATATATCTCATCAATTATCCTCACGAGGCTGAGTGAACCCCGTTGAGATCCACTACTTCTCAGGAAATCAGGTACCTCTGGGTATCGAACCCGGGACCTCTGGATATGTAGCCAGGAACTCTGACCATTAGACCACAGAGGCAGTCATATTTTTATAAACTTTGTGAAATTTACCTCATTCTTTCTAATTCTTTCTTATTTCAAAATGCAGGTCAATTATTAATGGATAATTAACTACGCAGGTTCATAATTCTAGTAAATATTGTCGCGCAACATGTTACACTGCTCCCTCCTTAAGGCTGTTCGTCCCGAATAGCCTAACGGTGCACCCCCGTTCCTTTTCCGTCCCATAGCTGTTCTTGCAGCATCTGGTCTCCGGCTGTTACAACGGCTCCCTTCTTAAGATCAACTCGTCTCGGGTGGTTTCCTTTCAGCCCGGCAGAAGATCCAGTCGCGTCCCATTCATCCATCACTTTCATTCTGTCGCACATTCACTCTCAATGGGGAGGCCGGTTCTTCTATTTTACCGGTTCCTCCTCTGCTTGAAGTCTCTTTTTCCGTTTTGGAGGGGGTCGTCCCCTCCACAAAGTCCAGTCCTTGGTCATTTCTTTCTTCGGAGGTTCCTCATGTCGACGTAACAGC
>NW_019724641.1:114153-122175 GCF_002891405.2 Cryptotermes secundus
GTGGTGTTAACCGACGTTTTGGAGGAACGTATCGCCTCCATCTTCAGGGTAGAAGAAAATATATAAGAAATCTGCAAGCTAAGAGACCGTGAGAACCGGTAAAAGCAGACTGTAAGCAGACAGTAAAAGCACAATCTGCTTTTACCGGTTCTCACGGTCTCTTAGCTTGCAGATTTCTTATATATTTTCTTCTACCCTGAAGATGGAGGCGATACGTTCCTCCAAAACGTCGGTTAACACCACATAAAACGGTGCCAAATCCCAGAAGACTGCTTTCTTCACTTATTAAGTTTGTACGCGTAAATGATAACATACAGGCACTGTCATAATACTTGTTACTTAATGGAACCACATCCCAGATATAAGAAAACGCATTCCTGTTGCAGCTTTAAGGGAGACGAAACAGGTATACAAATGTTAAAAAGACGTGTTTATGTCATAATTTGTATTGAAACCACATGCAAGTTAATAAAGATGCAAATCAAAATTAAGTTAACCTGCTAATTCTTTAAAAGTTAGAAAGAACTTCAAACTTCAGGCGGCGTTTGAATATAAAGAGAATTGGCTTTGAATCATTCATTCCGCAAGAATTTGTTTATATTCTGCTTTCGTAGTTCCAAGTACAAAGCATTTCACGTTTCAAATGACTCAGCATGTCGTTTTACTTCCTGAAAGCAAATCTTCCTTTCACAAACACGTGATCGTTATTTTCGGCGAATAAAGGTACATCTAAAAGGTTCGGCCACACAGAGCGCTATGTACGCGACGCACGCTACGTACGCTATGTTCGCTATACGACCAGAAAAATATATCCCTTTATTGCCAATGTAACTGGCCACACAGACTTCCGTACGCTATGTTCCCTATGTTAGCTGAGTCGCAGAGTGTACACAGCGTACGTAGCGTACGTAGCGAACATAGCGTAGCGCTCTGTGTGGCCGAACCTTTAGACTATAAAAATGAGAGAAATTGGTCTCATGTATTTATGCGTGACAACAACATAGAATGCAGTATTAATTTTTACCCTGAATTCTATTAATCTAGCTGAACTAATTAATCAATACGAAGGTAGAACTATGGGTGTGAAACTTGGTCTCTGACATGGAGAATGTTTAATATGTCTGATTCTTTAATGGAGTGAAATCTGATGAAACATTCATATCCCACGGATCTTACCGAGTTTTAATTCTTAAGCTGGATCCTGTTGATTACATGAGCAAAGAATGAAAAGCGTCCACCAGATATTGCGGCTCGTTGATTCCTGAACTAGAAGACAAGCCCACATTTCTAATGCTTTTCTCGCTTAACATGTGATCGCCCGACAAATAAATAGTGAGGCAAATGACTAACGAAAAGAATGCATTTTGGAAGCACGTCTTTCCGCTAAATTTATTTTGCCCTAATAATTTCTAAGCGTTGAAAATTTCAACGTTTAACAGAATTTGACAGGATGGGAAATTAATTGTCATTGTTAAGGCACATTTAAAAAGAGTCAGTCACTGGATTTTAAACCCACATGGAGGCTTTATGTCTATTACACTTTATTCATGAAAGAGTAGCAGCTATGGCGACTTAACAATAAACAAACAAACAAACAAAAATCTCCGTGGTTTAGTACTACAAGCGAACTATCCCGACCGAGCGACCGCCGCTTGTCGGCGAAGTTAGTGCCAAATTTAGCGGATAGAGGGTGTCGCGCGGTCAGTGTAACGAATGCCCACGGCCGTCAATCTCGGTTTTCTAGACCTGAGCAGCAATATCATTGAAACAGCTCCTCGATTATCCTCACGAGGCTCAGTGGACAGCGTTCCAGACCCACAACTCGTTAGAAAATCGGGTAGCGCAGGGAATCGAACCCGGACCTCTGGATCTGTAGCCAGGAACTCTGACCACTAGACCACAGAGGCGGTCGCGAGTTCGCAATACTTAAATTAAGGTTTGTATTTCTGCGAATAATATTATATACTTGAAATGCAATGGTGAAAGCGTGTGTTCTGAAGAATGACTTTGGGATAGCTCGATCCTCAGTGAGTCATTTCCTGTCAAAAGCATTTGACTTCCGTAGGATGACTTGATTTTAGGTTTCAGTGCAGATATATAAATTTGATAGTGCGGTATCATTTCTTCGACTACTCATACAGCAAGTTCATTCCTGAAATTTGCTTTCCAGAATTTTGAGGTAGTCATTGCATATACTTTACAGATTATGAAAATTATTTAAAACATTAAACGTGTAATTTACTTCAACTAGACTAATTGTGACATGACACCTGAAGGCCGAACTAGTGGAGCTAGATGAGACGTACATTGCTAGGCAACGGCGAAGTAAATATTCCCGGACCTACGTATTCTCAAGCAACAATAGAGGTATTTTTGGAAAGGATGTTTTATCGGTCCATACGAAGTAGTTATAAAAGAACAGAGTAGAGGTTTGGCAGTGCTTATTTGACACTAGGGCTGTGACGAGAATATGGGGAGTTTGATGTAAAATGACCGCCAGCCCTGGATCTAGATAGTGCGTTAGCAGTTACTGTTGAGCTCTGCAAGGGAGGCTGAGAAGAGATGGCGACCCAGTTCAGTTGAGGAAATAACTGGCAGGCAGTTCTGAACAGGAAGCTGAAGCTGAAGAATCTCCACTGTTAGAAGCCGTTGCAAGGGAACGGCTAGTGAAGATATAGCAGGCTGGAAAATCTTGGCGTGTGCTGCGGTGATTTGTGAATTGTGGAGATTAGTGATGGCGCTGTAATTACTGGTAGTTCCCGAGTCGTGTGTAGAAGTGGTCAATAAATCCATTCACCAATCCAAATCCCGTCTATAGTCACCTAAAAACGTGATACTATTCAGGTAGATGAAGAATAACGCATAAATTTCTAACCATATGTTCACATTGCTATGTTTTGGGTCCGCACAAGTGGCATGTTAAAATTACAAGGTAAAATTAAATGGCTGGGATTTTTGCTGCTCCATGTTTGAAAATCAATGGTGTTTCCCGTACAAACTTTTAGCTTCAAATAATTCAATTGCCCGCACTGTTCGCCAATTCAGCTATTGCTTTCAAGCACCGCGTGCTCTAACCGGTTTCCAGCAGACTGGCTTCGGGTAGTTCCTGAAGTGGAGATAAATATTCTGCATTAGTTCGGACCGAACGTACGAGGGAGAGTCAGTAAATAGATCATAAATGGAAGTAAAACAACTGTAATACATGTAATAAGTTTTGCATGTGTCACCAGGTAAGAAAAGAGTCCAGCTTCATGATATTCTAGAGAGCAAACGCACGTGCACATGTTAAGAGTTTGGTTTCAGTAGTCAAAATGGCGACCTACTTGAGGAGTGTACTAACGAAGAACAGCGTTATGTTGTACGTTTTCTTGTGGGCTAAAGGACTCAGTGCAAATGATATTCATAAAGAAATGATCCCTGCTTACGGTCGAAGTGTTTGTCGCGTAAAGAGGTTTACAACTGGTTCGAAAAATTCTCTTAGTGCCGTTCGAAAATCGCAGATGATGCCCGAGCAGGTGTGGAAGTGGCTGAGATAACAGTCAAAAGATTTCCGTGCTGCAGGTTTGGACGCACTGGTAAAGCGATAGGACAAATGTGTCGATGTTGGTGAAGGATATGTCGAGAAATAAATAGTTTGTCCAGGTTAGAGTACCAGTGGTTAACGTTTTATGTTCATTTGTGACCTACTTACTGACGCTCTCTAGTCCAGAATTTTATATCAGGTAACAGTTTTCGGAACATCAGGGTACGAGTTTCGTACTCAACTTCTGTATATTTATCTTTAATTGTTACTGTTACAGTAGAAAGCACTGTGACATACACCAGCGTGTTTATTTATTATTAGAAGTTCAAAAGTCACAGAATAACAAATAAGATTATCAAAGGTCAGTATCCTTAAGTCTTCAGACCCGTATCAGCCTTGTCTTGTGGCACTGACGCAAAATCAGGTACGCTAATTAACTAAACATTATCGGAGAGATGCTCAGGGTAACATAGCAAGTAAATTACTTCCTTGCGTATGGGTTGAACTGTTGACAAAGAACATTTTAAGAAATTTTTGTCCACTTTCCTGATGAAAATTTTTGAGATCTCTAGCTGTCTGTGTGTCTGTGAACCCCCTCCCCTTAAATTTTGTATGTCTAAATAAATCTTTCTGAAATTTGGCATGTATATCATGGCACCTGAGCCCTTCTCAATGGCTTAATTCATTAAGACCCTCTCATCAGTCTGTGTCTATATTTGTATCACTCATATTGTTGCTAGGCAACTGTTTGGTGAAGTGTATACTTCTTTTCATTGTTAGGCAATGGTACGGTAAATTTGTTCCTGTGGCAACGAATACATGCACCAACAGAATTGTTTGTCTCGTGTATCTGTGGGTCTGCCTGTGTACGCCATTATCGTTGCTAGGTAACAAATCGGTAAAGACATTCCAGCGGCAACAAAGAAACGTTGGAGGCGTCCTTTTCTATACGGTCCTTGTCGTATCAAAGGAAAGAAAGCGATTGGTATTTCCCAGAACTTCTTGTTTGTAACTAAAGATCTCAGATTTACCGTAAAAGCTTGCGAGAGATCCCGGGTTCAAATCCCGGACGAGCCCCCAAGAGCGGCCTCCGTAGTCTAGGGGTAACGTTCTCACCTCATGACTCAAGGTACGCGGGTTCAAACCCGGGGGAGGTCGTGGAATTTTTAAGGGCGGAAAATTCAGGGAACAAGTCCTCCGGGAGGGACTTTAAGCCGTGTGTCCCGTGTCGTAGCTTTACGGCACGTAAAAGAATCTCATGTCTCTAGGAGACCTCTGAGCTAAATTACAGGCCCTTTCCAGCCCAAGTAGTTTCCAGTGCCTCTAGTAGATGGGGGAAGCATCAAGGTACCGGGGGCCGACCTCGTTGGCTCTACGGGGGCTGATGGCACGCACCGTTACCTGTAGGGTATGGCGACAGTAGAAATTAAAGGGGGACGCACAATGGACCAATAACAGGTCTAAGTGCATGGGGAAACCCACCCCCTCTCATAATACATACATACCGTAAAAGCTAGTAATATCTTTTGTCTAGGATGTTCACGTTTTGGACATGTTCGTAAATCGCAATTTCGCCTAGGTCTACTCTGTCCTTATTCTGTCTCAGTGTTAGTGTCCAAAGGTGTCTTTCCCATGAGATTATCTGAAGAGGCACTGGAAAGAATTTCTTGTTTCCCCTTAACGTATTACATGTTCTTCCTACTCATTATTCTTTGAAATGTTTTCCGAAATATACATACGAAGAAGAAAAACTACCTATCTCCGTGGTGAAGCTGAATTTCAGGATCTTCAGCCAGAAGGGAATCCATGACTTCAAAGTTCAGGTCAAACAAAATGGACGATTTTCTTTAAATATTCAAGGGACTTGATGTTAATTCAGCAATTTATTTTCGTCAGTTAATAAAGCGCACAATTTCTTTTTCTGTTCCACTCCTAGTTCTCAATTAAAATCAACAAACACTAAGATGATTCTCGATTGAGTTTAAAACACCCATTTTCTCATTACAAAACACAATTCCGCATGGAACAGTGTACGCATCTCCCTTCAGAAGTTAATGACAGTCTTTCTGCCACTTCCGTGAATTACCATTAATAAGACGAAGCTTCATAACTTGTACTCTTCTCCAAGTATAATTAGAATGATCAAGTCAATGAGGATGAGGTGGCCAGGGTATGTAGCACGAATACGGGAGAAGCGGAAATCCAGAAGGAGGGAGACCACTGGGAAGACCAAGACGTAGGTGGGTGGACAATATTAAAATATATAAGTATCTTAGAGAGATAGCATGAGAGAGTATGGTTTGGATTGATGTGGCTCAGGATAGGGACCAGTGGAGGGCTCTTGTGAACACGGTAATGAACCTTCGGTTTCCATAAAATGCTGGGAAATTCTTGAATACCTGCAGAATTGACGGCTTCTCAAGAAGGGCTCAGCTCCATGAGTGAGTGAAGAAGTTCGAGTGGTGGAGATGCTTTTGGAATCTACCTGCGTTACGTTGGTTGAAAGGAAAACGTGCAATGCTGCTACTGCTACGAGGATAACGGGCAAAACATAACAATTGATTTCGTACGAGAGCGATTAGTTGGTGGCCATTAAATGCAGTAAAGTTTTATCAGGCAATCAGTCGCAGTGAAAGTGCTCTAGAGGATAAACTTCATTGATGAACAGCTAATCTGGAAAGGCTGTAGGGCAATCTTAGATAATTAAATAGTTGTCACTTAAAAACATTGGAACCGGAATTTTGTTTGACAGATGATCTGATGAACAGTGAATGGGGAAGTGTGTTACTTTATTGACAATTAACAGAAAGGCTAAGAATTATGACTTAGTAAGGATGATAGGCCGGTCACTGTAGCCGAGCGGTCTAAGGCATGTACTGTCTTCGCTCGCTTGGAAGCCGGGATCGTGGGTTCGAATCCCACACAAGGCATTGATATTTCGTGTTTGTATGCGTTTATTCTGTGTTTGTGTTGTCCTGTGTTTAGGTAGAGGCCTTGTGACGGGCTGATCACCCATCCAAAGAGTCCTACCGTCTAGAAAATTTATCATGAAACTGAAAAATCAGACGCGTGTTCCAAAGTTGGGGCGAAGGGAAGTAAACAGTTCAAGTCTATTGGTCAAAAGTTGTATATTTTTTTAAGGATTTTCGGCAAATGTTTTGTGTGCTTTCCGTAATTCCCCCATGCGTGCTGCATGTTTAATTCACCCCATCTTTTCTGAGTTTGTGAACGAGATAGTGTTTGCCGCACTGTAAACACTGCTATGTTCCTATTTCTACTATTTCTTTCAGCATTCTATAAATTCCCAGATTTTATGTCCCAATATTTTACTCAGACACCTGATCTCACATATTACAACTTGGCCTAAAGTACCAAGATTCACTCCCACATAAAACAATAACTGAATTCAAAGTTCTGTATATTTCATTATTTACATTTTAAAGAATAAGATGCGAAAGCCAAGTGTTTTCAACTCGATAGTAACAAACAATGGCAAACAATCTCAGAATTTAATTTGATCTTAGTTCTTGTTGGATCTAATTTTGATTTATATTATAACTTTATCAGCTACACAAATTGTTGAGACACTAAATGCGAATTCGTGTCGATAAAAGTATATAATTTTACACTAATTACTTGCCAACTGGAAAGCTATATCTGTTAGCTTCCCAGGCAGCTGTGAGCCGTTAAACTCCATTGTTACAGGACTAAATTATATGAAACTCACTTGATAAGGAACAGTAGAGATCTGGTATGGTGCCAATCCTACATGAGTTATCTATACTCGGTGTGAGTTGCCAAAAACGTAGTAAACCTCAAAGAGGTCGATAGATGTCCCACAAAATATAGTTTTTATTTTAATTTCCAGACATTTGGTCCTCTCAGTATTTCGGTTTTATATAAAAATACCACACAAAAACTGTTTGAATAGCCAACAGTCACATGAGTTCGTACATGCGCGTAGGGGGTTTCTTCGCGTATATAACACCAACACGCTTGATCCCTAAAACTCATCTTCCCATTTCCATAAATTAGAAAATTCGAGTTAGTGGGGGAGAAACACACGAGTCAAGCAATGCGCAATCGTGCTTCAGTTCCACCCCATCACGCAGAAGGGATATTTCATTTTGTTAAAACTTCTCTAAAAGGGAAGACTCAACCGAAGCAGAACCACGGGACGTGCATATGATTTCGCGACATGAACAGAATACATAAAGCAAAATGTTTTTACTCCGCCGTGTTACAATGGACTTTCATAGCGATATAATTTTAAAAGTGCTTTGTGTTGGACAGCGTAAACTATTCACTGTAAAACACTTTATAGACATTTCAGTTTAAATCAATGAAAATGAGTTTGTTATAATGCGAACATAAACATTTGCTCATTTAATATTTTTTTTTTCCTTGGCACTACAGCCCCAGTGGGCCTAGGCCTACCTCCATGAACTTCTCCGTTCGCTTCGGTTTTTCTAGAGCTTACACATTCGGTAGGACTCCTT
>NW_019724641.1:122647-132575 GCF_002891405.2 Cryptotermes secundus
CATGCCTTAGACCGCTCGGCTACCGTGACCGGCAGTGTATAAGAATAATATATAAGAATTCAGTTCGTACCTCACAGGAAACAGATCCGAACCCACGATCCCGGCTTCCGAGCGAGCGAAGACAGTACATGCCTTAGGCCGCTCGGCTACCGTGACCGGCCCATTTAATGTTTACACATACATATTCTTCCGGAGGCTGAATCGAATATATCTTCCTAGTACGCTATATCATAAAGGTCCGTCCGCTATTTACGTGTAGTCTAAGGTAGGCCGCACACCGGCATACGTCAAGACATGTAACAGTCAAAACACGATGTCTGCGACATGACGCAAAGTAAAGAGCACATTTGAAACGAATGAAAACTGCCGCACTCCCGCCTGAGTCATGATGCTGACGTCATGATTCAGACCGGTGTGCGGCGTTTTTTATAATCTCATTTATATTCTTATATTTTAATAATTTTAATAATATTTTATATACATAACAACCACCATATGTGAATCAGCGTTGTTAACTGTTGCATTATAGGCGCAAACAATAGACTATAAGTTACATTACGTTGGTCATAATTGTGATGGGTGAACAATAAAGAAATAATTATAATGAGTGTGGATAAAGTTGCATTATTCTAGAATGACTTGTAGTGTCAGTTGGAAGTGAAACTTCATTTCGTTTCTAGATTTGAAATTTTTCCATTCGTGAAACACCCTGTATAGTACTACGGATTACAGCCTATGTTTTGATCATCGGAGGAGGCCGTAAATATAAAAGAACTTGCTTGTTCCGCGTGGTAACATTTAATCTGTTTTAAGGTAGTCTACTGCCATATTTATCTGGTGGAAGAGCAGAAAACCGATACACGTTCTGTTGTCTAGCCTACACATACATTCAACAGCAGATTTTATTTAAATCTGAACCTCGTAAACGTTTCATGAACAATAATATATTTCAGAAAGAAAATAAAATAAAGGGAAGGTAATTATCTATTTTATGCAAAGCACCACTGTCTACTCAACGAGCGAGCAATGAATTCTGACATCACAAGTTAGATAAAAGTCTAAAAACTCAGGTTTATATTTCTCCAAAGAGTGTAAAACGCAATTTTGTATTTCCAGGTACGATCAAACAAGCAGAGGAAAGCATCTGGTGATTTACAAGTGAAGCTGTTAAGGGAATATGATTCGATATATAATACAGTGTTTGCTTAGCATGTAGCAACGCGTGTGGAGTGTACCTCATGTCCGGGATTCCTACGGTCTTAAACAGCAAAAACTTTGAATTTGCTGATTTGAATTCTATTGTCTGCGTAAAAATATGTCCTCTGCCTTTTCTGAGATGTGTTGCAGTTCATACTTTCGGGCTCTCTACACGTCTTGTTTTTTATTCACAGATCTAACTGTAAAGTAAAGGCAAAGCCATCCATGTAACAGACTGTTAAGGCCAATAGGATTCTGAGACGTTGATGATCCCATATTTTCTAGACAATAGGCTCAGAGATGGCGGTGAGGTCAGCCTCACGTTCCGTCCACTGTTTAGCCACAGGAAGATTCCTGGTACTCATTTCTGTTAGAGGCTGAGTTGATCACAGGATCATCGGGACTCGAACCCACGACTTTCCGGCTTGTAGCATAGTGCCTCAACCAGCTACGATACTGCGTGGTTCCGCAGTTCTAATTCTACATTCCGAAGCTACACAATTAGAATTTAACGTGTGGGGAGAAGTCTGTAGAGCGTTCAGTTGAAATTTGCGGACTGAACGAGATCGGATTAATCTCGCTATTATAACTGCACAGTGTAGGGCGTTTCTCAAGGAATGAACCCAGTTTTATTCTCAATTTATGTTGAGTTGTTACAAACTTCAGTCAGTGGTTTTCTTGTTACAGTTGTCACTGATTTAGATTTGTCAGTTTTTAAATTATACCTAAATGATCAAGAGTGGTTCTTATAGAATTCATTGAGATATACCGGAATCTATAGAATGCGTTTGGTAGATGAACTCTATAAAGATTACAGCGACCGAGTCAAGAAATAAAACAGGCTTACGATGTGTTGGTCACCAAAAGCAAATAACAAAGATGCAATAACGTGATACATTTATAGGGGACAAAAATTTAGTCTTCTTACTATTTAGGATTTCTTTTTTCTTCCCACATCTACAGCAAAAGCGACGTAACACGTAATTTCCTAAGCGAACATGACAGAATTTTCAGCAATAGTGAAGTGACCAATATTCATAATGAAATGAGTAAAATTCCATGAGGATTTTGTGAACCTGTGAAGAAAAAACTGCACCGTTTCAGTGTGTTTAGTTCTTTCATCCTCAGTACTGATTGCAAAGTTAGAATTGTATAACAAATTGAGGTTTTGGGGGCGCACTTTTCAATTAATTCTGACGCCCAATGACGCACAGAGCCCAATAGAATATAGCTGAGGAAGAAATTTGGTTTAATATATAATTTGAAACAAAAGAGTAAACAGTTATTGTTTCATTTCAAATTTTATTTAAAGAATTATCATTGGCAGCAAAACTGAATACGTGAGAAGAAAACATTATGGTATTAATGTCAGTAAGTATTTATATGTAGCCTCCTATATGCTCTGTTGTATTTTAGCGTCCTGTTGCACTGATTCATATTCATAATGTGTATATATTAACAGTCTTCAAGTGCATATAATCCCATCTACCACTTTCGGAAGTATGCTGCCATCTTCAGGTGTATTGATCCGTTAACCATTTCACTGCTTGCCTTTATATGTCCATTTACAAATAAAATTAACTTTATATACGTCTTTATATAATAATAAAGTTTATGTGTTTAAAACTTGTTAAAACCTATTATCTCATACGTCATATTTTTAAAATTCGTGTGTAATATTAATCATTCACATGGGGGTCGTTCTTCTTATGTTCCTAATGTTGTGTGTATATTGTGTCTTGTGATGTGTTCTACTCTTGTGGCTGCGTGAGTTGTATCGTTGGATATCCTATATGCTTTATATTGTTTTATGTAGAGAAAGTCATATAATTTCAGTTTCTCATGTCGCTTTCATGAAAAAGTAGAAAGTTTCGCGTTAATAGACTTTCATTAACTACATATCGAAGTTTCAGCTATAATACACCTCAAAATATATTCGCTTTCAGACTTGAAACTGAGCAATTCATCTAATAATATACTTTCAGCTATAATACACCTCAAAATATATTCGCTTTCAGACTTGAAACTGAGCCATTCATCTAATAATATACTTTCAGCTATAATACACCTCAGAATGAATTCGCTTTCAGACTTGAAACTGAGCCATTCATCTAATAATATTCTTTCAGCTATAATACACCTCAAAATATGTTCCCTTTCAGACTTGAAACTGAGCCATTCATCTAATAATATACTTTCAGCTATAATACACCTCAAAATATGTTCCCTTTCAGACTTGAAACTGAGCCATTCATCTAATAATATACTTTCAGCTACAATACACCTCAGAATATATTCGCTTTCAGACTTGAAACTGAGCCATTCATCTAATAATATACTTTCAGTTATAATACACCTCAAAATATATTCGCTTTCAGACTTGAAACTGAGCCATCCATCTAATAATATATTTAAACTGAAAGTCTGTAGTGAATAAAGTATTCACATGCTGACGAAGCAAGCATCAATCTCTTGAATTATCTACTGCAGCATAACAATTGCAAGGAACAATACTTCAGAAACAGGAACTTAACTGCAATGCAATTATAGTAAACACACAAAACTGCAATTGATGCAAATGTGCCAGTCAAAATAAAAAAGCGTGCTTGAAGGAAGTATAGGATCGGGGATTGTGTTAAATAAATGTGACCCGTCCAGCACATACCAAAGATATTAATGAGATACTTCTAGCCATGTAAATCACTAGGAGTGTTACTCGTACAAATTATGGGGTAACGAAGTAGAATTTGAGCTTCTCACAACCGACGTTTCGGAGGAACATATGACCTGCATCTTCAGGATCGAATAAGCAGAGGAGATACCGGCGTGAAAGCAGGTGATAGGCCGGCATTTAATCAATTTACATTAAAATTTAAATGTCTACTGGATTTACTCTGTGAAATAATAAACAGCCGTATAAATGGATTATACCCACATTTAATATTATGACGGTTTTGCTCAAAGCAAAGAAAAAACCCGCTGCTAGGTAATAAACATGTTTCTAATGCCGGTAACAATAGAAGAATTGCCGTTTCTGTAAAAATAGAGGAATACAATCATTGCTAGGCAACTACTCCATAAATGTGTTTCAACACGCAGTAATGGAGAGTCCCATTCTGTAGTGAATGTTACGGCTCGCTGTTAGGCAATTGCGTTGTAACGTGTAGCTACAAGGATGCAAGATGTTTTCTATGTGGTCCGTTCCGAAGGTTTATAACAAAGACAGTAAAATATGATCACGAATCCCAAGGAACTCGGACCCGAAAAGGACTGAGATGGCAAGGGCCAGCAGCTTATACAAAATACAAACCCGTCCTCTCGTCAGAGAGGGCGCCCCACAAAAACAAGACTGTAACTGTCAAACAGCAATACATATCTGGTCATGAGCCCCAGATGGAGCTCGACAGCAAGAATTACTGACTGACCGTCAGTAGCAATGTGACTTTGACTTGTAAGAGTAAAAGGCGAAAGATTTATATGTATTGAAGGGAAGAGTTCTGACAAGGGACAGATCCGTCCTCTCGTCAGAGAGGGCGCTCCCACAAAAACAACATCGAAACTGTCAAACAGTAATAAATATCTGGTCATTGGCCTCAGATGTGGTTCGACACCAGGACTGACTGACTGACCGACCGACCGTCAGTCGTAATGTGACTTTGACTTCGATTTTTACTTTGACTGCAGTGTAAGAGCACTAGACCACCCATATCCTGGAACGATTATGGGGAATTACCTGCCGTAGATAGGACAGCAACTCCTAAAAACAGGCATTGCCAGGAATAAAGCCGTGTACACAATGCAATGTCAGCTTATAAAGCTATCTAATAGCGGCTTCCGTTTTAAGCAATCCCACTGGATCTTCGTGGTTCTCGGCAATGAGAACTTCCTATTTATGGAATTTTGGCGATTCTCTGGCGATCGTAGAGGAAACACGACGTTTCCTCATCAATGATATTTCGGGAAAAATCCAGATTGATATCTGCTGCCTTGATATCACTACTCATTTTTATAAGGTCACAATACTTTTCCTAGAGCAGATGCATTAGGAGACAGACGAAATTCTTACCCATCTACTTACAGAGTTTGTTGTAACTATCGACCGAGGCCGCGCCATAGCTCAAGCGGTTAGTAGCTGGCTTCCCACCGCGACGGCCCAGGTTCGAGGCCGGATCCGATCAAGTGGGATTTATGGTAGACAAAGTGGTGCTGGGGCAGTTTTTCTCCGAGTACTTCAGTTTCCCCTGCAAATCTTCAATCCACCAAATTCTCCACCATCATAATCACCGGGACAGGTAGAATAGGCCAATCAGTGGCCGCCGTGCCGAGTAGACCCAGTTGGACTCCACCCCACAATAAGCGAATTAAAAAAAAACTACCGACCGACATTCTCTGCATTCGTCTTCGATAAGTTCAGTTGAAAAGTATTGAATTATAATTCGGAACTGAAGCTAACAGTTTAAATAATAAAATAAAATTGCATGCCTCGGAAAGAAGAAATATCTAATATTCTTCCAAAATATGCTACTGTACCTATGGCAATAGCCGGCCACGGTAGCCGAGCGGTCTAAGGCATGTACTGTCTTCGCTCGCTAGGAAGCTGGGATCGTGGGTTGGGATGTGTTTCCTGCGAGGTACGAACCGAATTGTTATATATTATTCTCATACACTGCCGGTCACGGTAGCCGAGCGGTCTGAGGCATGCACTGTCTTCGCTCGCTTGGAAGCCGGGATCGTGGGTTCGGATCTGTTTCCTGTGAGGTACGAACTGAATTCTTATATATTATTCTTATACACTGCCGGTCACAGTAGCCGAGCGGTCTAAGGCATGCACTGTCTTCGCTCGCTTGGAAACAGGGATCGTGGGTTCGAATCGCACTCAGGGCATGGATGTTTAGTTTGTGTGTGTGCGTTTTTCTGTGTTTGTGTACAGGTAGAGGCCTTGCGACGAGCTGATCACCCGCCCAAGAAGTCCTACCGAATGTCTAAGATCTATAAAAACCGAAGTGAACGGAGAAGTTCATGGATGTAGGCCTAGGCCCACTGGGGCTGTAGTGACAAGGAAAAAAGTTATGGCAATAAAAGTATGTATTTATGTATGGTGGAATTTAAAATTGTAGTCTTTTAAATGCGCACGTTATAACCTGGTACTTTTTCAGGTGTAACTCAAGAATATGATTTGTTTTTTTTTGTTTTTTTGTTTTTTTTTTGACTTTGCAATGAAAACAAGTGTTAAAATTCTGACAGAGGGAATGTAAATTCGCTCTTTTGACGGACACTGTCAGGTTTCAGTACTCATTAAAGGAGTCTTACACTCAATTATAATTTTTTCTAAACTAATTATAGTATCGTTAACCATACTGGATCAATTCGAAATATCATTAATGTACATCTGTAAACGTATAGAACCCATCATTCTATAACGTATAATTGTATTTCGTTGAATATATTATATTTAATCGTCACTTGAACCCAGAACGCTAGTGTTATTAATTGCTGTTTCTGTTCGTTATTACCAAGCAATTCTCACCATACACAGGACGTCAAGTTATTTGGTTAAAACATATTTATTTCGATTATCATGTAGTTATTCTCAGATATCATGCAACTTCCTACACTGTAAATTCAGCTGTCAGTTCTATTCTTTTGCGAATATGAATTTTTTTCCTGGCTGTAGAGCCCTCTTGTGCCGTGGCCTCTGATTTTCAGTTTCATTATCATTTTACAGACGGTAGGACTCCCTGGATGAGTGATCAGCTCGTCGAAAGGCCTCTACCTAAACACAGGACATAGATACAGAATTCCAAGCAGTCATGCCTTGTGTGGGATTCGAACTCACGATCCGAGCGAGCGAAGACAGTACATGCCTTAGACCGCGCGGCTACCGTGACCGGCAGTGTATAAGAATAATATATAAGAATTCAGTTCGTACCTCACAGGAAACGGATTCGAACCCACGATCCCGGTTTCCAAGCGAGCGAAGACAGTACATGCCTTAGACCGCGCGGCTACCGTGACCGGCAGTGTATAAGAATAATATATAAGAATTCAGTTCGTACCTCACAGGAAACGGATTCGAACCCACGATCCCGGTTTCCAAGCGAGCGAAGACAGTACATGCCTTAGACCGCTCGGCTACCGTGACCGGCTGCGAAGTACAGATACCAGTTTAAAATTAAAATGGAAGTTGTAATGAAAAGTGATGCTAATCTTATAGCTGAGCTGATAGCGGGGAAGGGGGGATTGCTCCGCCTGGCCTACGATTGGTCGTTCTTCCAAGTCTAGATTGTTCGAGAAGCCTATCAGCTGACGCCCGAAACGCATAGCAAATTTCCAGAAAGGTGACTTGCATACGATAGTAATGGGGGTTGGAGTCCAACTGAGTCCACTCGGCACGGCGGTCACTGATTGGCCTATTGTACCTGCTCCGGGTGATTGTGATGTGGAGAATTTGGTGGAATAAAGACTGGCAGAGGAAACCGAAGTACTCGGAGAAAACCTGCCCAGCACCACTTTGTCCACCACAAATCCCACTTGACAAGGCCCGAGATGGAACCCGGGCCGTCGCGGTGGGAAGCCAGCGACTAACCGCTTGAGCTATGGCGCGGCCTTTACGCATACAACAGTAAATATTAAGCGATAGCGAGATGCAGTTCAGTTCAGTTCAGTTCAATTCAGTTCAGTTCAGTGCGTCGCAGAGCAGAACAGTAAGTACTGAGTGTCAAGTTAGACAGCTATCAGGCCGCGCCATAGCTCAAGCGGTTAGTCGCTGGCTTCCCACCGCGACGGCCCGGGTTCCATCTCGGGCCTTGTCAAGTGGGATTTGTGGTGGACAAAGTGGCGCTGGGGAGGTTTTCTCCGAGTACTTCGGTTTCCCCTGCCAATCTTCATTCCACCAATTGCTCCATAATCACCCCCGCCTATCATCTGGGGCTGGTACAATAGGCCAGGAGTGGCCGCAGTACAAGGGACTTAGTCCCACCCCACTAGCAATAAAAATAAAATAGACAGGTATAAGTTCAGTAGAGGTCAGTGCACTATCTGAACAGCGTTGTACTACAAAGTAAAATGAAAACCAAGAACTTCGTTCAAGTGCATAATTGAGTGCTGACGGCGGGCAACTTTAGTAGCTTCCAACTTTGGTTAATGTCATGTAATTGCTTGGGGGTCTGTGTTCTGTTGCTTTCTTAGCGTTTCCGGTTATTTTTCCTTATTGCTGCTGCCGGGATAGCTCAGTCGGTATAGCGACTGGCTACGGATTGGACGACCGAGGGTTCAGACTTTGAGTCCCGGCAGTGTGAAGAATTTTCTTCATGTTGTCCAGACCGGCTCTGGGGCACACACAGCCTCCTATACAATGGGTACCGGTGGCTCTCTCCCCAGGGGTAAAGCGGCCGTGGCGTGAAGCTAACCACTCACCTCCAGCTAGTGCCGAGGTCAAGAAATAATGGATCTACACATCCACTCCCCCATATGCCTTCATGGCGTAGTGCTTAACTAGTTAAGCACAGGGATAATTTTACCTTACCTTTTTATTGCTGCTAGGTGTTTCGTCATATCTCTTGGTGTTACCTGTATTGAGCGTGGATCCGGACTGATGAGGACAGCCTTGATCCGCGCTCAATGTCGTTTTGTTAACTAACTTGGTATCCGTCGCCTGGTGAGATTTACACTGTGATTAACATATCATTACAAGTGGACACTATCAGTGATTTGTTGCGTACAAGTGATTGTCATTTCTATCATGTAGGATCCATATGTCCGTTGAAAACACAAGTATGAAAATTCCTAGCACTAACTTAATATTCATGGCTCTTTTTTTTGCAGAGATATACAGAATGTCCGGATGGAAAGTATCCAAAATAAATAAATTATATCTCAGAAATCTTTTATTATACACATTTATGGGTTACACCACTACAAAGGGAAACTATCTAAGTTCTTTATGAGTATATAACTTTCTCAGTAAATTTAAATGTGAGCTCCCTTGGTGGCACGATAAATACCCAGACAATCCAGCAAGTTTGGTGTTACCTTAGCCACAGCGTCCCTTATGCGGGCTTTCAGGTGCTGAAGCTCGTTGTTCTGAACTTGGTAGACTATGTTCTTCACATAAACCCAAAAGAAAAACCCACTGGGTTTAAATCTGGCGACCTAGGAGGCCAAGCGATTTGTCTACTTCTGCCAATTCATCTCCCAGCCATCTCTCTGTCCAGACGATTCCTAACATGGTGGCAGAAATATTGGGACGCTTGCGCGTAAACCGGGCATGAAAAAAGAAACTTACAGGGTTTTCCTTTCAGATGACATAAACCTGATACGTGTATGACAATTATTTTCCGAGATATATATTTTTTATTTTGGATACCTTTCATCCAAACACTATATAAGGCAATATTATATTTGAGCATCCTGTTACACTCGCACAATATATATAAGATAAACACCGTCTTAAGTGTAACAATTTTATTGTAGTTCTTTCTTCCTTCTCCTCACTCCCCACTCCATGTTTCGGCCCTAAACGGCCATCATCAGGTGTGTATTCTCACGTAGCTGTTACACTGCCTGTTAAAATTTAAAATCACCAGTCTTTCTAATTGTGTAAACTGTTTGTTAACCTACACGCGTTAATTTTGATTTCTATTTAGCACTTTCTTTTAAAAATTTAATTCAAGTTAAAGTATCTATAAAATTTCTGTTCTTTTCCTTTTTCAAATTTTAAAATTAAATTTTT
>NW_019724641.1:132931-153230 GCF_002891405.2 Cryptotermes secundus
TTTTTGTTTGAGTATGTTTTCTATTGTGTTTCGTGTGCGGAATGCTACTTTTATCTGCGTGTCTTTAAAAAGTTTTGTAATTTTTCTTACTTCTTTTGTACTATATGTAAATATGGCCCACTTTGTTTTTTGTTGTTGTTCGTCGTCATTTGTGTTTGATTTTTGTTCTCGTTTTGTCTGATTCGATCTTTTGATTATGTTTGTGTCGTATCCGTTGTTGTGTAGTATGTTTTTAATAGTGTTCTTCTCTATTTGTTTTCCTTTTTCTGTTATTGGGTATGTGTAGAGTCTATTCATTAAGTAACTAATTAATTAATACTTTAATTTGAATTAAATTTTTAAAAGAAAGTGCTAAATAGAAATCAAAATTAACGCGTGTAGGTTAACAAACAGTTTATACAATTAGAAAGACTGGTGATTTTAAATTTTAACAGGCAGTGTAACAGCTACGTGAGAATACACACCTGATGATGGCCGTTTAGGGCCGAAACATGTAGTGTGGAGTGAGGAGAAGGAAGAAAGAACTACAATAAAATTGTTACACTTAAGACGGTGTTTATCTTATATACACTATATAAGGCAGTAAGTTGCTGGAACGGGTCACGTCCGAAGAACACTGCAAATTGCTTGGGGAACAATGCATCGTTTTTATTTAGTATTAGTAATAAAGGACTTAAGGCAAACACACAGATTTATTATGAAAAGAATCAATCATATTTACGATGTATTCTGGTCCCTCAAGCAATTTGTTTGCGGGTGGGTTCAGTGGGGCTTTGCAGATGGAGTGGAAGGCAGCAGATACATTGACAAGGTTATGTTTATGCAATGGGATACATACTTGAATGCACCTTTGCGCTCTCTGGAGTCATATTAGTCCCTCTTCCATCTCCTTCTTCGTCAAATAGAGAGTTGTTCCCATTTGACGGGATGCCTTGCAGTTCCTGCCTTAGGGCGCTATTATCCTTTTGACTGGTACCTCTAATGCCAACCAGAGGGTTCTCTAACTGAGACTCAATGCCTTCAATGGATGTCCAATTATCCGAAGAAATCACCTTAACTGAAATTGACCCCGAATAGGAAGAAGTGAGTTTTCCATCTTGTTCATCGTAATCTATGGGGATATCTTCTACTGACAGATGAGTGTCTGCGTGCGTGGCCGGATGGTGGGGGAGCGAGTGCGAAGGGTGGGGGCGCAGCGTGTTGGATGGGAACAGAAAGTAGGGGTACAAGTTTGTTGCGGAAGGAAATAATAAGTCGCGGAAATTTCCTTGCTCTGGGTCATATGGATAGAGTGCAGATTCTGTGCCGGACAAATCAAATGAGGCTGGCAGAACGTCTGAAATGAAAACAGCAGGAAAAGAAATCATCAGTGCAGTGCTCAACAAAGTGAACGTCATGCAAGTGCAAAAAAATTCGTTCCATATGAAGAAAAGCTGCTGGTTGCAGGTTGCATTACGAAGAGACTTTCTTCACATGGAACGGGCACGATTCCAACAACTAATGACTATATTTCTACAACTCCACATTAGGGAATAAGATATATTGTGCTTTTCAACTATGTTTATCGCATGGGATTGGTAGGGAATGCAGCCTTCATGCATCTGTTCCTAACGAAATTCTCCTTCATATTAGTCTCTCAAATGTCATGTCATTTGCATAATGTATTCCATATAATATTTATTACACAATTTACTGCCAATATATTCTTTGAACAAGAGAAACCACAATATAAGTTGATGTTTCATTAATACAATACAAGTTCACTTTAATTTCTGTGTAAGTTAATTTCTTATTTATCAAGATAACTCCAAATTTCAAACCATTGAACTTTATGTTGTTTCATGCCTGTAAAGAGACTGGAAATTGTATAGAACCTTTATTAGGTAACGACTCGGTAAACACATTACCGCTGGAACTAATATGCGCAACAACAGGACGTCTATCGCTAGACAACGGCGCGATAAACACGACTCGTCAACAACAGAGGCTGTTTTCTGCGTGGTCCGTGCCGATGAATTATCCTGAAGACAACTGGCGCTACAGTGGAGTTGAGGTTTCAGTTGTGGAGTGTTAATTAACGGTCAACGGAAGCTGAAGATTCGTTACCAGGAAACGTCTAGTGAAAACACTGCAGAGGAACAGTCGTTGTTGAAAGCTGTTGCCAAGTAAAGACTAGCGAGAGTAGACTGAGAAGACTTAGTGTGTAGTGATTTGTAGTGGGAAAATCAGTAATCGTGTTATAATTATTGGTAGTGAAGACTTGTAAGCGGTAAATACATATATTCACCAATCCAAACCCCGTCTACAGTCACTAGTACACGTGACGATAAGTTTACAGTATATACAGGAATTTTATTATATGATGATGTGTTATCGGACGTGTCCCCGAGATAATCTT
This sequence comes from Cryptotermes secundus, assembly GCF_002891405.2. NCBI lineage: Eukaryota > Metazoa > Arthropoda > Insecta > Blattodea > Kalotermitidae > Cryptotermes > Cryptotermes secundus. The sequence continues at coordinate 135,330 of NW_019724641.1, forward strand.
GGCCAGCTCGACTTAATTCACGTTCGTAGCTAATAAACTGAACAACCTGTATATCCATTTGTGTCATGGTCTGTAAGTGTTAGCATGCCATAAACACATGAGTGAGATCTGAGGTCAAGGAGGCCGCATTTAACACCTCAGATGTGACAGAGACGAATATTTTTGTGCGAAAGGGAAACAAATTTCAAAAGAGAGGAAAAAGAAGTATTCAATTGTCAGGATCGGTGCTTCTCAGTTTACAAAGAAGAAAGTCATCCCTTCATTAAAATTTCTTTGGTAAAATAAGGAACATTATCTAAACAGTTCAGATGCTGCTGCACAAGACTCAGGATTATTGGGTTTTCGGATCTTGCCTATAGTCTTGTATTCTAAAAAGAAATAAATGAACACAAATTTTCGGAAACTGGATCCTTTTCCTTTCTCAGGTATGGGGTGGGAGACACACTATTGAGTCTGTTAGAAAGGGATAACTTCAATCAGGTGTCCCATCAATCACCTGAGGACGGAAACAGATCCAGTTTCCGAAATGTTGTGTTCTTTTGTATCTTTTGGAATACGAGATGATGAACAAGGTCCACAAACCCCAGTAACCCTGAAGACAATTTTAAATGAGACCATAAGTGGGCTGTGTTGTCTGTAATTCCCTTAAATGTATAAGGAGTAAATAAATTTATTCGTCCAATCCAAAACCCGTCTTATAACTCACTCAGTAATCCCTACATTTAATAATATGTTAACTGTACGTATCCAGGCATTTACATCATGTTTTTAATTAACTTTTGACTGTACTTTTATCGTGTGGCACGCGGTAGCGTAGTTGCTCGAGGCATTATGCTACAAGCCGGAAGGGCGCGGGTTCAAGTCCCGATGAGTTCATCGGATTTTTTCAATTGACCTAATCCTTCCAGCCGCCTATGGCCCTGGGTTCGACTCAGCCTCTAACAGAAATGAGCACCAGGAATTAAATTAAATAATTTTCCTGGGAAGTAAAGCGCGGCCGGTGCGTAAGGCTGATAACCTTACCGCCATCTTTGAGCCGATTGTTTAGAAAATGTGGGACCCTCAACGTCTCACAACCCTATGGGCCTACACGGCCTGGTACAGGGATAGCTTTACTTTACTTTATTTTTAGCATAGACTCTCCACTCCAAATAAAAGAAACACTCATGTTGGTACGTATTCTCTGGACACAACATTTTATTTCATTTCACACAAATTAACACAAGAAATCTAAAATATTAACAAGTGCAGTGTAATCGAAATTTTTATTGCCTGTAGTGAGAGAGAAAATAAGGACTTTTCGGAGAAGTGGGGGAGACATGAATAGACAGGAGAATCCATGAGGTCTCACATCCACGGGACCATGTAGCAGCGGAACAGACTTGCGAGAACAGGACGTGACGTATATCGAACGTCATAAGCAAGTGAAAGGAAGTTGCAAGGACCAATTAAATACCTTCAAAAACTTCCTGCAACATAAGAAACTTCTCTAAGAACACCGAAGAAAAAAATTTGTTCCTCAAAACTAACAAAGTAAAACTTTATCAAACTCACATTTATGCCATACTGTACATAAGCAAGTATCAGTTTATGAACGTGTTGAATGTTGCTTGGGTCCAAATCTTCGGGCCCTTAGAGGCTGCCCACCCTTGCTGTACTGTATGTATGGACATTTGTCATTGGGTAGTCATTGGCAAAGGCCAGCAGCATATATAAAAGGCTGACCCATCCTCTCGTCAGAGAGGGCGCCCCACAAAAACAAGACCGTAAATGCCATACAGTAATAAATATCTGGTCATGAACCCCAGATGGGGCTCGACACCAAGACTTACTGACTGAATGACCGTCAGCCGCAATGTGACTTGGACTTTGAGTTCAGTTTGTAGTTGACCTTAGAAGAGAGTAGTCAGTCTTCAGTTGGCTTCGAAGCAGTTATTGTGATTGTGAATAATTGTATATCAAATTTGGGTATATGGAGTGGCAATATGGGGATGTTCCAGCAAAACCAATATTTCCATAATCCAAAGATGTCAGTCAAAGGTACTACGTATGATTACTAACGCCCCATGGTACGTTTCCAATATAACACTCCACGAAGACCTGAAAGTGCCGCTAGTGAAGGAAGTTATAAAAGGGAAAAGCACAAGATACGTGAACAAAACAGAAGGACATGAGAACGTACTAATGCAACCGTTACCGGAACCACAGAATGGACGAAGACTGAAAAGGAATTGGCCAGCCGACCTGAGAGAGGGTTAACGAGGACTTATCTCTGGATAAGCCCTCTCCACATCGCGGGTATAATACAGCAAATTAGCTTATAGAATCAAATGTAATTCTGATTGCTAATTTTATGTAAATAAAAAATAATTGTATAACTGTAAAATTGAATGTCCAATATATATTCTCTCAAATCTGGAAAACCAAGTGAATTATTGTCGCGTTACCTAGGAAACAAGCAACAATATCATATTTTACGTCATATCTCATTCTACTCGATTTCATCAACCTAATAATGTTTGGTGTGAGCAAAAACCCTGAAGATTTATAATGCGATAATTCCCAGGCTACTCTTAGTTCCTCCCTCTTGGATTCAAATATTCTCTTCAGCGTCCTGTTTTCCTTTAATATAACGGTCCACATTTTACACACATACAAAACACGTTTCAGATTAATAAATTTATATCTAGTGTGAAGATGCAATTCATCATCAATCCTATGTAGAAAATAAAATCAAACTTTAAACAAAATTTTCGCCTCGAGGCAGCCTCTTCAAGAACATAAAAATTAAGCAGCTATAATCGTGAAGGAAGCAGTTGCTTTTACCATCCATTTCGCGCCAGGAAACCCACCGTCAGCCAGCCCGGTCTGCTTAAGCTTCTCTCACACAACTCTTCTTCAGTGCTGAAGTACGCGAGAAATATGGACACCAAGGATGGATTTGTAATTATGTTATGAAACTATATTTTAATTTAATTGAATGAAGATAAATGACTAATCCCAAGATCATATAAAGTCGTCGCTTTATGAACTGGTAACAGTAAATGGTAGAGGACTTATTAAAATCAACATGGAAGTCATTAATTCAATACTGTCAGTTTCTCAAAGTAATTAGCTTTTCAGGCTTTCAGAAAAAAAAAACAATAAACTAGAAACAGAAATCTGAAACGAAACCATAGAAATATATGTCAGTATACAGTGCGTTCAGTTAAGGAGGAAACTTCGCAACACCGCTGACCCGACCCAACATTCCTCACAGATTGCTGCTGTAACTGCTGATAGACGAATGAGTCATCAGCGCGGATGAACGCGCGCTGTTACAGTTACTATACACCTGAGCACACTCCAAGACGCTACATTCCAAACTGGTAGTACCCATGCTGACGTAATCTCCCAGCCCCGCGAAAGATGGTATGACCCCTCTACCACGGCTAGAGTTCCGAGAAACTAACAGTACATAGCGTGGATCAGCAGAAGGTACAAGGGAGGATGCTGTGTTGAGTCGGAGGCGGGGTTGAATACCTCCACCGTGACCCTGCGAGTCGTAGCAGACGACGAAAAGGGAAGTCACGAATCTGAGAGAGTAAAATATGGGGAGTTCCACGGGACTCGGACCCGAGAATGACTGTACTGGCGAGGACCGGCAGGAATTATAAACGACAGACCCGTCTTCTCGTTCGAGAGAGCGCCCCACATTAACAAACCCGGAACTGACAGTAATAAATATCGGGTCGCAAGCCCCAGATGGGTGCTTTATTCCAAGAAAGATTGGTCGCTTGACCGTCGGTCGTAACACAAGACTCCGACTCAGAAGGGTGAGTCGGGGTCCGGAATTCCAAATGAGCAGGTGGCTCAGATTTGAGATGGCAGTGAAGACGATGGCACGAAATGAATTAGGCTCTGGAAAGAAGACTTCATGTGTGCTGCAGTTACAGTCAGACTGGTGAAACTACTGTGTTGAAATCCGTTGCTAGGATAAGACTAATGAAGAGTGAGAACGTTAGTGTGTGTGTAACGGTGTAATGTAATGTGTGGAAATAGAAATAACGCTATAATTGCCTGTAGTTATGACTGGTGTGTATCAGGTATCAATAAATTCAATTAATTAATTAAAACCCAGTCTTATAAGTCACGCACACCCCAAAAACTTGAAAATATATTCTTCATTATTTCAAAAATATCCCTAAAATATGTGGGCCTTGTAATAGGGAACAAATTAACCAAAGTTAAAAGAAATTATATTTAGAAAATAAAAATGAATTGGAACAAATTATTTTGAGAAAGGAACAACAGAAACAAAATAGTATGGAAATATATTCAGTTACGAAGAGAGGTTCATAGAGAGGTAAGAAAACGTAATTTTTTCCATGACTATTTCTGTAGATGAAAGAACAGACTTCGGTAACAAAGAGTTGTTGTCAGAACGTTGCTTTGGGAATGTGATTTTATTTGAAGAGTTCTATCTTTTGGGATATAACGCCGTACTGTCTGGTTCATGCTGGTTTCTTGCTTGACTTATTCTTCGATCATGAGGGTGAATACAATATATCTTCTAAAACTTTGGTCGTATTTCACCAAACTACACGGCATTCGATCAAAGAAGATACAACTTTTCACGATCATCGTTGTGAGAGCATCAAATCCAAAGTAAAATTACTTTTCATTCTTTAATTCTAAAATTCTAGTAACTTTATTTAAACTTAAGAAAGTTGCCAGAATTCAATATAGATTTACATAATTCGACGGAAAATAAATCCGTTTTGTATACTGTATATTCTTTTAAAAAAATGGAGACATAATACAAATTTTAATTTGTGCACGAAATAAATGTGTAAATCTGAAATGCAGAGAGACATGTAATGCGGGACAGGAAATACTTTTTCATATAATACAAAAAGGATACTACAAAAACTAGAGATATTAGGAAATGTCTAATTTATACATAATTTTCATGAACATGAAATTGGATAACTACGTGTAAATAAAAAACGACTGTGAAAATGGGGGCATGTAATACTATTTATGATTACAAAATAGTGTTAAGTTATCAAGTGTCAAGATTGTGCATTAGGTTATTTAACGTGGGAAACTCTATCTATTCTACAAATTACTGTCAATTCATGCAGTCAGGCTTTGGGTAGTTTCCTCAGCTACACTGATATAAACTTAGTTACACATAATGTAGTCATTTTGTAACAACAAATTAAAAAAAACGAAATCCGTGGTTTTAGTCTGCAAGCGAACTATACCGACCGAGAGACCGCCTCTTGTCGGCGAAGTTAGTGCCAACTTTAGCTGATAGAGGGTGTCGTGTGGTCAGTGTAACGAATCCCCACGGCCGTTAATTTCGGTTTTATAGACCGGAGCCGCTATTTTCTTGAAACAGATCCTCAATTATCCTCATGAGCGTGAGTGGACCCCGTTCCAGACACACTACTTCTCAGAAAATCTGGTAGAGCCGGGAATCAAACTCGGATCCCTGGATTTGTAACCAGGAACTCTGACCACTAGACCACAGAGGCGGTCCCTTTTTTTTGTGTAAAAAACACGCAAATTAAGTACATTGGTTTATTACCTCGTTATAGTTTAACGTAAATTATATGAGATCACTTTAGAGGGACTAAGCTGTAGAGCCAGCCATTTCAAATGCTTGAATTTTATGGAATTTTATCTTCATGAAGATTTGCGCGTGTTGAGCAGTCCTAGCCATAACGACGGGTCTAACGATAATAGACAACGAATCTCAATATTACTCCTTAAAAGATAGTTGTATCAATTATTGAGACGCAATAAGCACACTGTGCCTGTTAACTTAGCCCACCGTTACCATTAAGGAGCCAATTCCCGTGAGCTTTTCTTAAAAAGGTGGATGTGCGCGAATGGGAACGGAATCGGCTTAAACGTGATTAGGAAGGATCGTACTTTCCGTTTTGGACTCTGGATCACGTTTTCGATGAGACTGAATGACGCAATTTTGGTGTTGAATTGTACATTTTTGCCACCTGTGTGCACCGACATGAAAATGTGTTTGCTGCTTTCTCTTTCGGATGATGTTAAGAAAGTTTACTTATTTCCCTAAGTATAAATTTTTAACATAAACGCGTGGTAAGCTTTTATTTTTTAATGTTCCCATTAGGGAATACTGGGACAGTATATGAACAAATGGGCCGGTCACGGTAGCCGAGCGGTCTAAGGCATGCACTGTCTTCGCTCGCTCGGAAGCCGGGATCGTGGGTTCGAATCCCACTGAGGGCATGGATATTTGTGTGCGTTTTTCTGTGTTTGTGTACAGGTAGAGGCCTTGCGACGAGCTGATCACTCGCCCAAGGAGTCCTACCGAACGTGTAAGATCTAGAAAAACCGAAGTGAACGGAGAAGTGCATGGAGGTAGGACTAGGCCCACTGGGGCTGTAGTGCCAAGGGGGAAAAAAATTAAAGCGCACGTTATAACGTAGTTAGTTGAGGCACTATGCTACAAGCCGGAAGGTGGCGGGTTCAATTCCAGATGAGGCCATTGGATTTATATTTTGATGTAATCGTTCTAGCTGCACAATGGCTCTGCTGTCGACTCACCCTCTAACAAAAATGAGCACGAGGGTATTTGGGAAAATAAATATTTTACCAATATTTAAAATTTTAAAGCATTTTGCACGAAAATGCCGGGACACCGCAATCGATATAGTGACTGGCTACTGGCTGGACGATCGAGGAGTAGGAGTTCAAGTCCCGGTGAGGTCCAGACCGGCTCTGAGGCCCACCCAGCCTCCTATCCAATGGGTACCGGGGTCTCTTTCCCGGGGTTAAAGGGGCAGGGACGTAAAGCTGACCACTCACCTCCAACTAGTGCCGAGGTCAAGAAAACGTGGATCTATACATGAACTCCCCCATTCGCCTTCATGGCTTGGTGCTTAATTAGTTAAATAGAGAGACAACTTGGGAACAAATGGATCAACGGAGCTAAAACCATTTTAGTTACATGCTCTGCCTCATATATTTCGGTTATCCACCCTCTTCCAAAATGAGCCAATTCAGAATAATCGCAATATATTTAAGTCAGTAATTTATATAGGAACCATACATCATGTGGCAGAAACATTTGGACCAGCATGAACGTTACTTCACACTGAAGTCTCCATGATATGACGATCCTAGCGCTCGGACGTATAGCGAACTAACAGCCGATACGTTTCCTAAATCCGCACTGCACGGGTCGAGAATAATATTGTCTTCACAGCTGATGTTGGTTACACGCCACAGATCAGTAAAACATCTACATTTCTCGGACATTCACGTGTAATATTTTATATACAGAGTCCGCATTATTACACCCACAAACTTGAAACTTCAATTTAACTCTCTTCGACACATAGATTCATCAATTCTTAGGTTACCAGAAGTTCCATACTGTTAAAATAAAGTGGTTGATGATAACGAATACGTTTGCTAATACGAGCAAAAGTGACATTTCAGCTCTGATCTTGGAACTGCTAAATTTATTCCTCATTTTAGTAGAAAATGTAGAGCCGCTGTATTTGTCAGTATAGCACTTAGATCATAGATTGGACGACAGGAGTCGCAATTCGAGTTCCAACAAGAGCAAGAGATGTTTCTGCTCTCCACAGCGTCCAGAGCTTACGTGGGGCTGAACTATTCCCACACTAAAAGGGGACAAAGCATATCTACAAACAAAACAAACTCTGTGATTTTATTCCGCAAGAGAACTATACCGACCGAGCGACCGCCGCTTGTCGGCGAAGTTAGTGCCAACTTTAGCGGATAGAGGGCGTCGCGTGGTCAGCGCAACGAATCCCTACGGCCACTAATCTCAGTTTTCTAGACCGAAGCCGCTATTTCCTTGAAATAGCTCCTTAATTATCCAAACGAGGTTGAGTGGACCCCGTTTCAGATCCACTACTTCTCAGGAAATCTAGTAGCCCCGAGAATCGAACCCGGGAACTCTATATTTCTAACCAGGAACATTGACAATTAGACAACAGAGGCGGCTCAATGGATCTATCTTCGGACTTGTAAAGGCCAGACAGTGACCATGGATAGTCATATTTTTTTTTATTTGTTTCATTCTGGTCCGTCACACTAACAATTACAGAGGCAAAACTAATACCGTCTAATGTGACTAATTAAGTTTTATCACTTGAGGATTTATCTCCCTTACATGTTTCGATCCTTACGGATCATCCTCAGAGGGTATCAATACTTTCGGAAACTACTATTACAATAGATGTTAATTGTATGGATACACATATGATGTCTAAAATGCACAATATACGCAATGTTCAACCTTCCACATTCACAGCGGCCTTCTTGGTGTTAAAACTTTTTAAAAATGTTTGTTTTAAAAATTTTCAAGATCAAGCTTAAAATTTATGAACCATACAGGTTCGCGTCAATTCTCCTATTGTTATTCGTAGAGGTGGCTGGTCCTGTGCCGCCTGTTTATCTTGCGAAAGGAGATCCTTAGTATTTCCGTGTTTATGCGTGGCCTGCTGTGTTGTTTACAAATATTCATGCGTGTAGATGGTTTAGGTTAAGTTCTAACAGACATTTAAATTTAAAGATGTGGCAGTTGGGTACATTCACAAATTTTATTCCTGAAGCCCTCTTTGTTTATTTAATTCTCGTGGTGCAATATAAATCAATCGAGACAACAACTTATGAAACGAGCTTAACTCACTTCGCAAAATGCTAGTTTTATTAAACAATTTAAAAAACACCATTACTGAAGCAGCAGTTACTTACAGAAATGCTTCGAGAAGCGTTAAATTGCATGAAACCATTATTTATGCGATAAACATTACTGAGAAGCACAATTAATTAATATCAATATCTTTTATATATATATGATATTTTTTAAACTTCTATGTTTGGCAATAAGATCCAGCAATCTTTCTACTGAAAGTGAATATAGGTTTTTATTTCCGCTTGGAGAATTCGATGTCAAGAAATATAATTTATTAACACGTCTATATATAAATATCTGTTAATCAAATTATTTTAAAAGTGCCGATGATTAATTCATCGATAAGTGCAATGCCAAATGAAATATACTAGTGTATTTCAAGTCAAAGAGGATGATATTGACAAGACATGTAGCACAAATGGGGGAGAAGAGAAAGGCATAAAGGATATTGATGGGAAAGCGAAAAAAGAAAACCAGTGGGAAGACAAAGACGTAAGTGGGTGGACAATATTAAAATGGATCCTAGAGAGATACAATAAGATGCTGTGGATTGGGTTGATCTTACTCAGGATGGCGACAAGTGCAGTGCTCTTGTGAAAACGGTAATGAACTTTCGGGTTCTATGAAATGCTGGGAAGTTTTTGAGTACCTGCACAATTGACAGTTTCGCAAAAAGGGCTCAGCTCTATGAGTGGGTGTATTTTCTTTGTGTGAAGAATATTCTAAATTATGTGGCACCCTTAATTATGTGTAATACAGGGTGTTTCTTTTAAAGCTGAAGATAATTTTAATTCAAATACATTGTAATGGTAAATATATTTATATATTGTATAATTTGTATAATTAGAAAAATACATAAAGCTTCCCATCCAGGAAGCTATGGAATGACACAGAAATGAAGTAGAAAATTTTTATTTGGAGAAAGGTAATGAAGGATTTGCGTGAACAGAAAGTTTCAGACGTTGCAGAATGCATGCCGTTTTCAAATATATCTAAACAGCGACTTTTAAGCTTATGTCACGGAATCTCTGCTCTAATTACATAACTTAATTACTTACTTACTCATGGAGCTGAGCTCTTCTGGAGGAACCGTCAATTCTGAAGCTACTCAAGAATTTCCCAGCATTTTATGGAATCCGAAGGTTCATTGACGTGTTCACAAGAGCCCTTCACTGGTCCCTATCCTGAGCCAAATCAATCCAATCCATACCATCCCATCCTATCTCTCTAAGATCCATTTAAATTTTGTCCACCCACCCACGCCTTGGTCTTCCCAGTGGTGTCTTTCTTTCTGGCTTTCCCATCAATAATAATTACATATAAGCTCAGTAAAATTTAATGTCATGAGTAAAATCTTAAAAATCCGAAGTGCGACGTCAATTGTTGATATCGAATTGAGTTACTACTCCGAATAGGACTTCAATCTTCATCGAATTCTCCTTCACAGAAATATTTATAGTGAAGTGAAATACTGCAAATGCACATGTAATCCATTTCATGCTTGTAAGTATGAGAGAAGTATTGGCTGACTTTATAGTGCACTTCTGTGCTGAGTTGGAACAAGTCCCAACTGTTCAAATAGCTTTCGATTTCAATTAATGTATGTCTTCTTAACTTAATACACTTAGCTTAATTGTGTGTTATATTTTTAGCTTCTTTTAACGAATGCAAAAAAGTGCAGGGAAATATGACAATCAGATCGAAATGACACAAAGTAACAGGGGAAGTGAGATTAAAAATGAGTGCCGGACGTGTAAAAATTAGTGTCATTCGCATGCGAACAACTATCCATGGACTTCAACATGCTCAACACAAAGAAACAAGGACACAGAAACACAGAGAAACTATTTCTAACAACTATAAAAGTATTGGGGTTTCTGAGTTAGTATGAATTCATGTTATTTACACTGGTACCTTTACCATAAAAAACGAAAGGGATATAATTATTCCCTAAAATCGAGAAATATGAACCCCCCTAAAAAGTACCCATACTGAATTCAGTGTCTAGTTTTAGTGGTATTGCTGCCAAAAATATTGTTCCTAGCACAAGAATAAAAATCGAATTCATCGATCAGGTATATAAAAGTAATGAATGTCGTTATTAAGAAAATATATATATGCACGCACACACACACACACACAAAACATACTTAAAATTAAACAATAACACATGAGACTACTTAATATATCAGAGAAAAACTATATATTATTTTTCGTAAATAAGAATATACAATATTTTGAAGAATGCCTTCGTCTGGAATGTGACGCCGTGTAGAACTTGTGCGAACAGACGTTTCGGAGGAACGTATCACCTCCATATTCAGGGTAGAAAAATCCGCGAACGAGGAACCATCGTGAGTAAGTGGCTGCAGACTAAGCCACCAGTCGAAATAATGTTTTCGGCTGGTGGCTCAGTCTGCAGCCACCTGCTTACGAAGGTTCACCGCGGTGAAAACCTCAAATCTTACAAGAAAATGTTTTGACTTAGTGACTGTACTTTGTATGAAATTATGGGCGAAGGTAGAAACTGATTTATATGTCTGGTCAGTCAATCTATCTGATCGTGGCCAGTAACTTACCTACGCAAGGATTGTGGTTCACCATGCTGAAGATTCTATCACATCTTCGTTTCATGTGGTTGTTTGGACAAATGCAACCGAACATAGGCGACAACCTGAGTTTGGCCCAGGCTTCATGACACAGCTCCCTGTAAAGAGAAATAAACAGGTAAACAGATTTATCTAAGATTTTGAAAGCAGGGCAAATTCTCTGTGTGCGAATATTTATGCTGTTAAGCTGGTGGAAGGTTGCATATAAAAAAGAACGTAAAGATTTTCAAAACCAGAGATTTTACGAGGCACGTAAGGCTCCAATTTAGATTATATCGTTTGTGGTGAGTGGAACTGTTCTTTGTGGTAGCTATAGTAATACATCATTATCAGTTCCCTTTTTATGTTCGCTCTCGGAAAGTTAAGAATAGGTGTGGGGGAACCTATAATACTCAAAAACCAAGCACACCCACTTTATAAGATATTGTAGTGTTCCTAGAAACTAAATTCTCTTTGTGGTAAATGAGAATACTGGAACGTGTCTTATAAAAAGAAATGTTTGATCACAGCAAAGCACAAATAAATACATCTGAAATTTTATTGCAACGATTTATCAGCTGTTTTTTGATGTTCCGACATCCAAAAACCTACTGCCGTGGTGTTTATGGAGATGGTAAATGGTGACAAAGCGATTTCTGCGGTACTGTATTTTGTTCAGTAGTAAAATGCAACGTCCCACACTTACCGTCGCGATGGGCTGTAACTTTCATTACACTTTTCGCCTCTATCCAGTTAGTACTTTTTCTGTATTAGTTCGAATTCTTTCCCCTAAGGGCGCTGTGTATACTGAATTACTTATAAGGAGACCAATTGTCCTGCTAGCCGGACTTAAGCTGATAATGTTATTTGTAGGGACATCATGTATTTGGATCCAAAACTGTTTCTATCATTCATATTGTCACGATTTAGGGGTGTAACTATAGACGGGGTTTCGATTTGTGAATGGATTTACTGACCGCTTATACACACACGACTCACGAATACATTTTACAGATTGCCGACATACAAACTAGTGTCCTCAGTCTATTACGGCTGCCACTAACCGTTTCCTGGAAACGAAACCTAACAATGAAACTCTTCAGCTTCTATGTTCATGTTGTTACCTTATGGCTAATACTTCATAACTGAACTGTCAACTTAATTACATCGCTCTCTCTTCTTAGCCTCCCTTGCAGAACTGGACTGAATTGACTGGGTCGCCACAACAGTCTTCCTTGTAACCCTGTTGCACGGACCGAGTAGAAAACACTATTTCCAACAGTAACTCTGTTTTTGTAGAGGTGTGTTTGTCGCACCGTTGCACAACAACGGCTGTCGTCTCGTTTCTTTCGAGGTGTGTCCAGCAACCGGTCTATACGCCACAGTATTTTATAGTGATATTTTCTTAATTATTTCTTCCAAAGTGAAATAATTAAGAAAGTAAAGTAAAAGTAAAGTAAAGCTATCCCTGTAACAGGCCGTGAAGGCCCATAGGGTTGTGAGACGTTGAGGGTCCCACATTATCTAGACAATCGGCTCAGAGATGGCGGCAAGGTTGTCATCCTTACGCGCCGGCCGCGCTTCACTCCCCAGGAAAATTATTTAATTAATTCCTGGTGCTCATTTCTGTTAGAGGCTGAGTCTACCCCAAGGCCGTAGTGCGGCTGGAAGGATTAGGTCAACTGAAAAAATCCAGTGACCTCATCGGGAATTGAACCCGCGACCTTCCGGCTTGTAGAAAGTACCATATAAAATATTGTGGTGAACCGGGATACCTCAGTCGGTATAGCGACTGGCTATGGACTGGATGACCGAGAGGTTGGAGTTCGAGTACCGGTAGGGACAAGAATTTTCTCTTCTCCACATTGTTCAGACCGGGTCTGGGGCCAACACAGCTTCCTATCCAAAGGGTAACCGGGGATCTTCCCGGGGGGGGGGGAAAAGCGACAGGGAGTAGAGCTGACCATTCACCTTCAACTAGTGTCAATGTCAAGAACAGGTGGATCTATACAACCAGTCCCCCATACGCCTTAATCGCCTTATGGACAACTTTACCTTTCCTTACTTAATTATTAAAGTATTAATTATGATATTATGAATATAGATACATATTTTATTTATCTCGCCTATATTATATTTGGCGTGATTGCAATTATTGCATTTTCGTTAATTTTTAAATGATACATGTTCGGGATTACTGGCTTTCTGAACTTTGTGCACAGTTCGGTATTCTAAACAACACAACGTTTCGGGGTCTGGATCTGTTTCCGTCCTCAGGAGACACCTACACTTTTGGGTCCGTTAGAAAGAGCTAACCTCAACCACCGGGCTGGATTCAATTGTTTCAGGGGACGATCACGTGACGGGATCTATTGGCTACAATAGCGAAGTTGCTGGTTCCATAAAAGCGGCGAATTTCATGAATAGCTACGGTACTATTAGCTTTTCAATAAAATCTCACTTCATGGATTTCATCTGAATAGTTGGAACAGATTAAAAGAACTTTCTTCTTCCTCTTCTTCTACCTTTACGTTGTCGATGTAAATAAATTTTATTTTCTTTTAAACTAAGACAGTCGGTAGGACTTCTTGGACGGGGGATCGGCCCGTCGCAAAGCCACTACCTAACACAAACAGAATAAACATAAACACAAACAAACATCCATGCCTTACGTGTGATTCGAACTCAGGATCCCAGAGTCCGCGTGAACGAAAAACAGTTCATGCCTTAGACAGCGCGGCCACTGCAATCGGCTAAAAAAACTACTATTAGATAAAATTTTATATGTGTGCATAATTAATTAAGCACCAAGCCATGAAGACGTATGGGGAAGTGTAGGTATAACTCCATCATTCATAATTTCTGTATTATCTGTAGGCGAGTGGTAAGCTTCACCCTCGTTCCTTAACCCTGGGAAAGAGAGTTGTGTCTCTGCCGAAGATTGAACCTAGATTCCTCGGCCACCTACCCATCCACTCCCCCAAAAAACTTCATGACATAATGTTAGATTAATTAATTACACTGACTTTACTTACTCTGGTATCAGATTAATGTATGTCATATGTATTTTGTGTCCGAATTTCGGTCCTGAGTTTCTCCCAATGAGTTCAGTAGAGGTAACTCGTTTAGTCTGCCTCCGAACAGTGTGACACGAGAGAAACAAATTTCTGCACAGGCTATTGCCTCCCCTCTGCGCCACATCAAGTACCACTCAACAGAAAGAGTGGTTGTTACAGTACAGTAGCCTCACAGTGCTAGCCCATAATTCTCCCTCCTGTGTTTTATGAGGCAGAAATGAGAGAATCCCTGTACCAGCTACTCACTAAAGGTATGCATATAAGAAGGCCCTCCACACATACCAAAGCCTACTCGAATAATTCACGCCTTTACATCGGCATGAAGGAAGTTCACCCGTTCGTCAGCTCTGATCATGTGTTACGGGAGTAAATGGCTTATCCTGTAAGAAATGTGCAATATTTATTAATTCTTTTTTGTTATTTCTATATAAACAGACCGCCTCTGTAGCCTAGATGTCAGAGTTCCTTGTTACAGATCCAAAGGTCCGGGTTGGATTCCCGGCGCTACCACATTTTCTGAGAAGTATTGGGTCCGGAACGGGGTCCACTCAGCATCGTGAGGATAACTGAGGAGCCATTTCAAGGAAATAACGGCAGTGGGGATCCGTTGCGCTGACCACGCGACACCCTCTATCCGCTAAAGTTTGCACTAACTTCGCCGACAAGCGTCGGTCGCTCGGTCGGTATAGTTCGCTTGCGGACTAAAACCACGGAGTTTTTTTATTTCCATGTAAACGCCGATCACAGTGGCTGCGCTGCCTGAGGCATGAACTGCCTTCGCTCGAACGCTGGGAAAGTGGGTTCCAATCCCAGTGAAGGCATGGATTTCTGTGTGTGCGATTATTCTGTGTTTGTATTGTCCTGTGTGTAGGTAGCGGCCTTGCGAAGGGCTGATTACTCGTGCAAGGAGTCCTACCGTCTGTGTTAAAAAGATTAAGGAACTGAGGAAGAGGCTAGGGCACAAGAAAAGGCTGTAGAGCCACTGATGAATGCATGAATTTCCATGTAAACATGATCCTGTCATACTAAAAGTTATGAATACTGAACACATAAACATGAAGTGTTCCTGCTCCTATTGTTAGGGTGAGTTATCTTCCTTAACTGCTTCCGTTTATTCATATGTTTGACTGACTAACCACCAATTCATCTCCCCATCCATCACGCTCTGCAGTATGGGTGCTCTCAAATAGCTGTATTTATTAAGTTGCTGAAGAAATCCTATATTTTTTACGTTATCTGAAAGCTAATAACCATTTGCACAAAAACTGGCCAACCAGTCAATGTCTTTAACCTTTTCAGTTCAATCCTTCGTCCAAATAATACAACCGCATATTCTTGTACTCAAAATAAAGAGAATAGAATAAAATATAAAATGAAAATAAAATAATAATGTAACAACCTCCAAACTGCATCCCTGAATATGCAAATAAAAATCACTAAATTGAAGACCGTTAAGAGTACTCTGCTACATGGCTGAAAGAATTCTTCTGTCAAGACACGTAACCAGCAACCTGGGTATTCTGAATCAACTGAAGAGTTCTTCAGAGTTCCGTCCAATTATTAACTACAACAATTGACACTTCTAAGAGACAAATGCATAATTTTACCAACAGAAAGTAAATACACATGTATATATGTTGTTGAAATGAGACATGCAGTGGGTTGAGCTGTCACGATTAGTGAAAATCTTTCATGTCAAACTTGCTCCATGGCTGCTAAAGAGATAATGCCCAGTAATTCCAAGTGATAACTGTCCTTGGGAGGTATATGTGTGTTCTTATCGAGAAGGGAGGAATTAAGTTGCCTGTGAAGGACATTTTCCTTCGTTTCTCTCTCTCTTATTAGTGGAGTAAAGACTCGTAATACTAATCCCACAATTTCATGCATGTCAAGGAAGCACACGATTTTACTGTGAAGAGTATAGGAATGACATTCTGCACAAATCACTGGATACAACGTCACAATCGAAGTAAGTGAACAAGAAAAGCAGACATAACTTCTCTGGCACTTTAGCTTTGCAGACAGTAAGGATCCAAACACAAATCCGAGTGAGGGGCTATACAGAGCTACAAATTTTGCACTACTTGTCACGTGACCAGTAGCGGTTCTGAGTGTCCAACGTTAGAGCTTATTTCGAGGAAAGTACCGAAATACTTCTGAAGGAAACTTTCATCCTAAGCGGGTACGGTATTGCTACGCTTTCGTGAGGTCCGGGTTTCTATCTTGGCCCGGAGATAAGGTTTGTAGTGCTTTCCTCATTTCGTTCAGAAAAGTCTAAGGATAATAACATTCTGACTCTGCGCTCGGTTTTCTTTGCCGTCTATGTGCAACGTCGGTGACATTAAAGAGAAAAGAAACGACGAGGGAATATTAACCGACGTTGTGCGTAGATGGTAAAGGAAGCGAAACGCCACGTCAGATCTATGCAGTGCAACAGGATGCTGCAATTTAATATTATAATAGAATCTTCTTTCGCCGGTCACGGTAGCCGAGCGGCCTAAGGCATGTACTGTCTTCGCTCGCTCGGAAGCCGGGATCGTGGGTTCGGATCTGTTTCCTGTGAGGTACGAACTGAATTCTTATATATTATTCTTATACACAGCCGGTCACAGTAGCCGAGCTGTCTAAGGCATGTACTGTCTTCGCTCGCTTGGAAACCGGGATCGTGGGTTCGGATCCCTAACAAGGCATGAATGTTTGGTATGTGTGTGTATTTATTCTGTGTTTCTGTTGTTCTGTGTTTAGGCAGAGGTCTTGCGACGAGCTGATCACCCGTCCAAGGGGTCCTACCGTCCTACACACACACACACACACACACACACACACACACACACACTGGACACACTAAGGTATAAGAGGAGCGGCTGAAGTAAGTAAGTAAGTAAGGAATCTTCTTCCCATAAATTTTATAATTAATTACTCGCTAGTCATTTTATAATACATCGCTGTAGAATCTTAACTGCTAGTAATATCCTTATATTAATAACAAGTCGGTTAACTGTGATAATTCTGTTGAAAATGGCATAGCTTGGAACGAATTTTATGTGTTGTGTTTATTTTTATACTAAACTGAACATCAGTCCTTCATGATGGAAGTATGCAGAATGATAAGAACTTAAACCTACAACTTAAAGCGTTTCCAGAAACATCAGACATAACCTGCATGGCCTGAAGACCTGTCGTGTCCTAGAAGTGTACGAGTATTGTGCAGGCTGTTACGAGTTTTGTTTCTCTAGTTTTACTACTACGGGTTTCTTTTGTACTTAGAGACAAATGGAAGAAAATAAATCAGATGTTTTCTTCGCTTTTTCAGGAAACTGGCAACACTGTTCTCCAGACGGATGGTTGGAAGATAAGCTAAAGCTGTTCTTCATCTGCTAGTGGAATTCAAACCCTTAGTTCTCTTTACTCGAGCAAAATCGTGAACGACGTCTAGTGTTTGAGGTTATAAAAATTTCTGTCTTCTGGGAATTTACAACATTTTTTTTTCCTTGGCAATACAGCCCCAGTGGGCCTAGGCCTACCTCCATGAACTTCT
>NW_019724641.1:153521-157965 GCF_002891405.2 Cryptotermes secundus
AGACCGCTCGGCTACCGTGACCGGCAGTGTATAAGAATAATATATAAGAACTCAGTTCGTACCTCACAGGAAACAGATCCGAACCCACGATCCCGGTTTCCAAGCGAGCGAAGACAGTACATGCCTTAGACCGCTCGCCTACCGTGACCGGCATTTACGACATATAGTCTGTTTAAAATCAAAAGAAGTTTCGGAGGAGCATGTACTTTCCATCTTCAGGGTAGAAGAATGAGTCATGCAAGAAACCAGCAGGTAGCAGCTTTCTGCCTGTTTCATGTTGGTTTCTTGCTTGAAGTAATATTCCAGGAGGGAGAACTCTTTTATGCGAAAACCGTCGCAAAATGATCAAGAGTTTATCATTTACACGAGTTTACTCAAAATAATTCAATTGAATAACACTCAATATATTTTCCATTAAGTAAGCTCAAGGACGAGGTTATTCTTCAATAGTTTATTATTATTATTCAGCTGATAAAGATGTTCTCTGTCATGGAGCCCGAAGGTTTATCACATGATGTTCATGCTTAATTACTATCGTGGAGAAATCGTACTAATCCGTCCTATCCAGTTCACTGCTTCACGAAAATTTGTCACACAATCCTGTTCTGAACCAGTCAATTTGTTATATCTGGTAGCATGTGACATCTGTTGTTATTTCATCTGAACTACAAGATCAAGAAAGAGTTTAAGTGAATTTGTCTCTGAATTTGAGGTTCTGGGCAGTTTTATTTAAACACTGAACATTGATGTGGAATTTTTTAAACTGGTTAATTAAGTTAAACCCGGATACTGATGGAAACAAAATATAAACATGGATACCCAGATGACGTTGGAATCTAATTGAATGAATCCCCACCGTTGGCTTCTCCATCTTGTCATGGTGGTGGGGTTTGAGTGCTCCCATGAGCTATGCCGGCGGTAGCGTAACTACTGGTAGGGTCACCCATGCCGGACAGGTTAAGGGGTAGGAGCAAGACGAAGAGTGATAACCTGGTCCTCCAGATTGGAGGTTGGGTATGAGGCTAATAACCTCAAACTAAATTGTTCAGAAACCAGACAATCAGCCTCGGAAGGACGGAAAAACAGATAAGTGGGGGAGATTGTTCAGGAGGCCAAAGCTCACCCTGAGCTGTAGCGCCGAGGGGAATTTCAAATTTATACTTTATAGAGTTTTTTATATGGAACTGAATTTCGCTAACCACTTGCATCATTATCCTTCATCATTTGTCTTTAATTTGAACCCTTGTTTGACACCCCTAAAGCAAAATTGCAGCATGTCCAACGACGCCATATTATCTGCTCACAGGGTAACAGCGCGAGAGAAAGAACTGATTTGTTTGACACGCGGTAGTGTAGTTGGTTGAGGGGGCTATGCGGGGGGAAGGTCGCGGGTTCAAGTCCCAAAGAGGTCATTGGATTTTTTTTCAATTTACCTAATCCTTACAGCCGTACTATGGCCCTGGGGTTGACTCAGGCTCTAACAGAAATGAGCACCAGGAATTAATTAAATAATTGACCTGGGGAATAAAGCGCGGCCGGCGCGTAAGGCTGACAAACTTACTGCCATCTTTGAGCCGATTGTCTAGATAATGTGGGAACCTCAACGTCTCACAACCCTATGGGTCTCCACGGTCTGTTACAGGGATTGCTTTACTTTTTACTTAATCCCTGTACACATAACAAGTGGTACATTTAAATAAATTTTTAGAAATAAACACAGCTTCAAATCCGAATTCTCTTCTTGATGAAACGTGCAGAAAATTCTGCTGGATTTATTAACAAGCCGATTCTTGTAAGTGAAGACGTCACCTCCAACCGGGTGACTGAATGAATGGTGGACATGTTTGTGACTTCAGATTATTGGCGTGGAGGAGAAGAAAGTGCTTGGCGGAGGAACAGTCATTTGTTACAAGTTACGCCAAGGGAAAATCAGACCTGACGTTGGTAACCAATTAAGGATTTCTCCCATTCCATTGTAGTCCGTAATAGGGAGGTAGACTGATGATCTGAAGGTCAGAGAGGTCAGCTCTTGCGGTCTATCACCGTGTGACGCTGGTGTTGTCCGTGGCAATGTTCCAGACGTAAGCATTCGCAACAATGAAACATTTCTGTGAAGTTGATTGAAATTTTTATCACCAACATTCCAGTAACTAAAATATTAGGTCTATTCAATATTAACGACAGAAATACTTAAATTTTTGGAAGTTATGATGAATGTATTCAAAAAGTGAAAGCTATGTGAGAAATATTGCTGAAGTAAAGTATTTAAAACTTAATTAAGAGAAATATTTGTTGTAATCAAAGAGCTTCAGGGAGTAATTGGATAAATATTTTAAGAGTATTTAGCTCTGAAACATACTTTGAATATAAAGGGAACAGTTAGGGGTAAGAAGAGGAGACATCAAAATGAGAACAGTGGATGACAACTGAGTGTGACATTGTTTCCAACATGAGTTTATGTGAGAATGGAATGTGCTATCAAGTCAGTTGGGAAAGTGGAGGGATTTGGACTGATATAGTATCACATTAAGCACTGCAATGATAAACATGTGAATTCACACAATTGTTTCAATTGATGTATCATTCACAAAGTTACAGTCAATTTTCGCATCCCATTTCATGAACGCCAAAAATCATAAAGTTAACTGAATTTTTGTAATTTGAAATAAATACTGATAAAACTGTCTTCAATTATNTACCCCCTCAATAACTGGATAACTGGATAGGGGTAAGAGGAGGAGAGATCAAAATGAGAACAGTGGATGACAACTGAGTGTGACATTGTTTCCAACATGAGTTTATGTGAGAATGGACTGTGCTATCAAGTCAGTTGGGAAAAGGGAGGGATTTGGACTGATATAGTATCACATTAAGCACTGCAATGACTATGTGAATGCACACAACTGTTTCAGTTGATGTATCATTCACAAAGGTACAGTCAATTTTCGCATCCCATTTCATGAACGCCAAAAATCATAAAGTTAACTGAATTTTTGTAACTTGAAATAAATACTGATAAAACTGTCTTCAATTATTATTATTATTGTTAATTTTGAGGATAGAGGTTGTCACGTGGTCAGCGCAATTGATCCCCACGGCCGTTAATCTCGGTTCTATAGACCGGAGCCGCTATTTCCTTGAAATAGCTCCTCAATTATCGTCACGAGGCTGAGTGGACTCCGTTCTAGACCCACTACTTCTCACAAAATCTTGTAGCGCCTTGAATCGAACGCGGGACCACTGGATCTGTAGCCAGGAACTCTGACCACTAGACCACAGAGGCACTAACTTCGCCGACAAGCGGCGGTAGTTCGGTCGGTATAGTTCGCTTGCGGGCTCAAGCCAAGGAATTTGTTTTTTTTTTATTATTAATTTATTGCTATTATACAGACTGTATTATTTCGTATTTTGTTAGTTTATTGTGTCCTTCTGCCTACTACTGCTAACTTTGTAATTGGCCTCTGAACTGTAGAATTTGCACGTAAATAAACACGAACTGAATTATTTTTTGAAATTTTATCCCTTGCCCCCTTTTCTGATGCTGATGTCTACAAAGCCATCAAGAGACTAAATCATCAAAATCTGTTGGGCTTGACGGTATTTCTGGTTTTATCATCAAAAGTTGTGCAGGTATTTTTATTCCTATACTTAGGCATATATTTAACTTTAGCCTGACGCAGCAGTATTTTCCTGCTGCATGGAAAGAATCTCCTGTTGTACCAGTATTTAAAAGAGGCAATCATGCCGCTGTGAGCAACTACAGGCCTATTTCTATTCTCAGTAATTTCTCTAAATTGTTTGAATTCATTATTCATGATCATGTTTCTGATTTCGCTAAACTTAATTCCAACCAACATGGCTTTACCAGAACTAAATCTACAGTTACCAATTTGGTGACGTTTCTCCACTTCTTGACGCGGTCAGCGTCAAGCTGATGCCGTCTATTTTGATCTTTCTAATGCTTTTGACCTCGTCCCTCATAACATGCTCTTGCATAAAGTAAGCTCCTTCGGATTCTCTGATGCTTATGTTAGGTGGTTTCGCAGTTACTTAGCCAACAGACAATCCAGGGTTCGCGTTTCTGGCACTCTCTCCCTGCCTTTTCACGCAACGTCCGGGGTGCCGCAAGGCTCTGTTCTGGGGCCTTTTCTTTTCAATGTATTTATAAATGACCTATGTGACTCCGTTATCTACTGTAAATTTCTAATTTTTGCCGATGATCTAAAAATTCTCCGCATTATTAACTCTCCTCATGATTGCCTCTTACTTCAATCTGACATTAATTCCGTAAGTGACTGGTGCACTGCTAACTCCATAAAACTTAATATTGCTAAAACGCGTGTGGTATCATACGCCAGAAAAACATGTCATGATATCATTACACGCACCAGCAGAATTAAGAACCTTGGTGGTTTCTTTGATTCACAGTTACATGTTAACACAC
>NW_019724641.1:158246-254086 GCF_002891405.2 Cryptotermes secundus
TATTAACTTCTATGTGTGTATGTATTGTCCTTTCTCATCACATAATGGAATAACCATTCGAAATGTACTTATTTTATTTTCTCACCTGTTAATGCTAACTTTAATTTTTTGAATTATTATTAATTTAATATAATTATATTGACTGTCTTATCTGTATTTTGTTTCATAGTTATATCTATATTTCTATGTACTCGTGCCAACTTTGTTATTGGCCTCTGTGCTGTTAAGTTTGCAAGTAAATAAACACGAATTGAATTGAATTATTATTATTCCTAAATATTTATACGTTTCATTTCTCAGTTCTCAATAACAACTTAGATTTATGATAATTAAATTATTGTTATTATTATCGTTATTGTATGTTTACTTGTCTGCATTAATGTGTTTTTCCTCCAGTGGTTCTCTGTAATTAGTTTTTGGTTTTATGTTATGTTTGTAGATAATGTAATTATTTTTATTTATACTGTGCTGTGTCTGTAATTGGCTTTGCGGCTGTTGATTCGGCTCATAAATAATAAGAATTGAACTGAATTATTATTCCGAGAGATTAAAATATTCAGACACGTTTTGTTTTTAAAATTAGTTATTGACAAGGGTGAAAAATTTACCGGTACGAAAATAAGGTTCTCAATATGAAGGAAAAGCAATACGGACAGCACTACCATGGAAGCTTTGCAAGTCCGTGCTTGATGTAACTGACTTTACGTCACATGGAAGCGTTCTTACCTGTCCTCCATACGACATTTCCCGTCTCGAACTTTGCAATTCGTTTTGAAGTCTTCAAATAGTTTTATGCACTTTCTTTCTTCCTGGCAGACGGAGAGGGCGTGGTTGCAGGTTGGCAATGCGTCCACGGGGTAGGGGTCTTTTTCTGCAAAAAACAATACAAATGTTTCACGTTTCGTTACTTACAGCAGAGGGGTTCGTATCGGGTGTCTCATGGCAATGTACACTGCAGTGACTACCGTGGAAGTTCATTGTAGCTAGAAACTTTACTTATGGCCGTCTCATGGAAAGAAATTGTCCGTCAGTAGTTCAGAAACTTCCAGCACGTAGACCCGATGCTAAGTAACGACACTGTAAACAAGGCCCGTTGCAAGGAAACAGATTCCTAACATGTACCAATTGAATAATTGGGAAGCGCTTATCTATACGCGGTCTGTGCGCCAACTGCGTCACACAAACATAAAAGAAATGTTAGGATATGTATTTCCTGTGCGGTCTGTGCCGAGATGTTACACGCAAGACAAGCCTAGAGTTTAGTTAGTTGCGAGAAAGTCTCCGGTCAGTAAAGACGTGAACACGGAAGTTGAGGGATCTGCGAAGTTGGAAGCCGTTACCGGACAACGACTGGTGAAGACACAAGAGACTAAGAAGATTTACTACGTGCTCTAGTCAACTACATAGTGTGTGAAATAGAGATAGCGTTATAGTTACATGTAGTTATGTTCTGTAATGTGAAGGAAAGGAAAAGCTATTTCTGTAACAGACCGTGGAGGTCCACATGGTTGTAAGTCGTCGAAGCTACCACATTTTATAGAAAATCGGCTTAAAGGCGGCGGTGAGAATGTCAGCGTTACGTTCTGACCGCCTTTTACCCCCAGGAAAATTCCTGGTACTCCTTTCAGGTAGAAGCTGAGTCGTTCCCAGGGCTATAGTGCAGCTGGAATAATTAGGTCAATTAAAAAAAATCAAATGACCACATCGGGAATCGAACCCGAGACCATCCGGGTTGTAGCATAGTGCGTCAACCAACTACGCTACCACGTTCATATAATTATGTCAGATATTTGTTTTAAAACTAAAGAAACTGTGAAATATTGCAACAATTTTCTGAAATCACTATCTATTACGTTTAAGCGGAACTTGAAACAGTTTTTCAGTTTGTTACAGTCAAACCACAGACCTTACCACTGACAGCCCCCGCTGTTATGTCTTTAACACAACTGCTAAACCAGTTTAGTATCTTGATGAAGGAAGAGCTGGCAGAGGGTCGTGTCACAGATGAACATGAAGTTCTGTGGTTGTCACAGGGGGCTCTATTGTCCAGCTTCAATATGGCAGCCGCAGAAAGGACGGGCATGGGACTAACTCTTTGTCAGTAGCAGATATTCACGCGGGAGTTTAGCCATCATTTCCGGCAATCTAAGCCCTTACACTCTCTCTTTCATCTCTCCATGAAAGAAGGCCATAAGTTTGCTGGTTTCAGGCAATAAGTACAGTTTTTGAGAGAGTTTCATTCTGAATCCCTTAGTCATAAGCTGCTGTTATTATCGACAGCCTCTGTGGTCTAGTAGCCAGAGTTTCTGGCTACATCTCTAGAGGTCCTGGGTCCGATCCCCGGGGCTACCAGATTTTCTGAGAATTAGTGGGTCTGGAACGGGGTACACTTAGCCTCGTGAGGTTAATTGAGGAGCTGTTTCAAGGGAAAAGCGGCTCCGGTCTAGAAAGCCGAGATTAATGACGGTGCGGTTACGTTGAGCTGACCACGCGACACCCTCTATCCGCTAAAGTTAGCACTAACTTCGCCGAAAAGTGGCGGTAGCTCGGTCGGTATAGTTCGCTTGAGGACTAAATTCAGGAGTTTTTTTTTGTTATCAACATTATTATTGTTGTATATGAAGAAAAATAACATGAAAATGCTAGGCAATGTATCACCATGTTAGGACAAATGAAATATATCAGAATACATTGAAATTCTGGAATTTTATAAGAATGTATAGAGAGTAAATAAATCGACGTTATTAATAAACGGAAGTAAGTTGTAATAATGCAAACATTTAGGTTAACATTTTCAGATTTTGATTAATTTTTACACGAAGAAGCTTCGTAGAAAGCTGATAAACTGGAAACAATACTAAAATAAATATTGCAGAACTAGGCTGCAGAAGTCATCTAGCTGAGAACACCAGATCAAGTCGCAAGAGGTAAATAGCAACGAGGTATAGTGAAATATGCACAGGAGCCACTGCAGACGGGAGGAACAGCCTCGTATCCAGTATTACCAAACAGTATCCCGGAAGAAATACAACACAAAGAGATACATGTCAGGATATTCAGTTTCCGGTCAGAGATACGAAAACGTGACCTCCTTCCACTACAAACTAGGTGGCCTGTAGTCCGCAAGGGAACTATACCGACCGAGCGACCGCCGCTTCTCGGCGAAGTTAGTGCAAACTTTAGCTGATAGAGGGCGTCACGTGGTCAGCGTGACGGTTCCTCATGGCCGTTAATTTCGGTTTTTCTACACCAGAGCCGCTATTTCCTTGAAATACTCCTCAATTATCCTCACGAGGCTGAGAGGACCCCGTTCTAGACCCACTACTTCTCAGAAAATCTGGCAGCGTCAGGAATAGAACCCGGACATCTGGTTCTGTAGCCAGAAACTCTGACCACTAGATCACAAAGGCGGTCACTTCCACTACAACTACTATAATGTTATAAACTCCTAAATTGATATCTGGAAGATACTGGCGAAAGAGTGTGTAGTGTCTAGTATTAATCTGTATATTTTGCAATAAAATGTAATATCTGTTCTGAAAATAACTTTCCAAAAATATTAAGGAAGTCATTTTAATTTCGTGGGAGGGCCGCGCCATAGCTCAAGCGGTTAGTCGCTGGCTTCCCACCGCGGCGGCCCGGGTTCGATCCTGGGTCTGCTAAAGTGGGATTTGTGGTAGTCAAAGAGGCGATGGGGCAGGATTTCTCCGAGTACTTCGGTTTCCCCTCACCTCTCATGTGGGGCTCGTACAATAGGCCAGAAATGGTCGCAGTACAAGGGACTTAGCCCTACCGCACTACCAACAAACAGAATTTCGAGTGACTGCAGGTAAGCGAATTGCAGGCAAATAAAGCAACAAAACATTGCATCCGGCTCTGGTTTTCTTCAGGAGCTCTACCACATAATGAGCAAATGGTAAGCAAAGTTCCAACTTCGGAATTAATAATTTTAATCTGCATTAAGAAATATGTCACATAATATTAAGTAAAGTTGCTAAAACTAGAATTTATTTTAAAAACTACACTTTTTAAAGCCCTGAAATTTATTTCATGTACTTTAAGTGAGATCAACGATATCATTTCGAAATTAAAACATTCTCACGAAAAGAATTTTGGAAAGCCAGACGATTATCCATTGGACACGCTTGTACGACAAAATCTTTTTGTAGCAAACAAATTGTGTTCCGTTATTTGTGGTTTTACGGATATAATATATGTTATATTAAACACGAGCCGACATTACGAAGAGAAATGGACATGAAATTCAGGGCACGAAAATCCTGACCGTAACTCACATATATACAAACAGAGAAAACTCGTTTTAGAAGAGACCTCCTTTGGGACTGGGATATTCATATCAACTGGCTTGCTCGCCCATGGTGTCCAACTTTGTTGAAATGTGACAGTCATAAGGAGAAGACTCAGGCTGAAGGAGAGATAGAATGGTTGAGAAAAGAGACAAGCCAGAAGACAGAGACAGGGAAGAGGATGTTCTCTTGAAAACCCCGCCCAATGCATCACATTTGCATTATGCATACTGAAGCTTTTCGTTCCGTGATATAAAACTTTCATGAGGCTGCTATTAACTGAATATAACACCACAGTTGGAAGGTGGGGAGGTATACCTTGCAGGCGGAGAATACTTTGTCAAGTGTTTTGAGGGTTGGGTGTGAGAAGTGAGGAGTTATTTGATACTGGTAGACCCAAGGGCTGCTTCTCATGGACTCAGCACAGAATGACTAGCGGTTCTTACACCAAGAATATGGAAAAGAAACAAAGCCAGTTCGAGGAAACGGGAGGTACGCGCTGGGTTCCTCTTTGGAAGAAAACATATGATGAAATTGATATGCAGTTGTGGTTAGTAAATAAGCATGTTCATGAAGAAATAGTGTTGCTAGGCAACTTTGAGTTCTATGTAATTAAAGCTGATCTATATCCTGCATAACTTTCGTTTTTTTTTTCCATAAACGCATTACAAGAAATTAAAACCTGAAAAGCAGAAACAACTTGGTAAAATATTATGTTTTTGGACATTATCCATCTTTCTGTCTTTATCCTGAAACCGTCCTGTTTAATTTTCAAAACAAAACGTTTCGGAGACTGGATTCTGTCTCCTTCTTCAGGTAAAACCTACTCAGTGGGGCCCAAGAGATAGAGTTAGTCCCTATCTCTGGACACGTGTACCAGCTGCAAGATGGCGTACATAAATCAAACACAACACAAAACATCTGCGAGAGCTAAGAAATTATTCAATTATTGAAACTCCACACGTATGAGGCCTTGCAACACAGAAGTATCTTAGAGCTGGTACAGATGTATGGAGATAGGGACTAATCTACCGATTGGGCATAACTGAGTAGGTTTTACCGGAAGATGGAGACAGAATCCAATCTCCGAAACGCTGTGTTTTGAAAAATAAACAGGACGGTTTTTAGATAAAGACAAGACAATGGATAATGTCCGAAAACATAATATTTGTACTATTGTACCATCATTACAAACTTTTAGATCTTAGAAACAACTTAGATGACCCAGATGTAGATGGAAACATAATATTCAAAGTAATCTTGAAGAAATAGGTGGACATAAACTGAGTTAATATGAATCACAACATGGAAAATTGAAGTTCTTTTTGTGTGTGAACAAGACAATCAACTTTCGTATTCCTATAGCAGCTGGGGCCTTCTTTGTTATAGAAATATAATTCGAAGTACCCTCGTTTGAAATAAATTATAAATTTGTAAATATTTAAAAATTATAAAATAACTGCAAGAAAGATCAACCCAATGAAATTTTTCATAATATAAATTTTCAAGTTTCTTATTTCAGGTACTACTTTTTGTGTCTATGAATGATATCACGCCGCCTGTAAGGTAGGCAGTAGGGGAATATCTGTAACATTTCTTAAAATTCAAATAAATGGAAGGGACAGATTAGATTCCTGCTTCGGTGGTTTAGGTCTTTCGGACGGAGGTCTCGTTATCTACTAACTATTAGGCTGAGTGGGTGGCAGAAGCGTTCTGAATATGAAATTCAAAATATGAAAAATAATTCGTACCTATCTTCTCTCTAAATATTCGATTCAATTAGCGTTCTTGATGTTTTACTCCAATTTGTCTCACATATTTTCGACTACTCTTGCCTGTCTTAACTACCAATTCTGTAGCATACGTCATACCTCACATGTTTTCTAGAACCGTACTGATCTGAAAGGGCTGTTCGACTTAAGCTTCGATGTCGAATCTTCTAAATATAATCTCTATTCTCATCATGATCCAATACCTTCAAATTATTTTCTCTTTGTGGACTGTGTGGCTTAATATTCAACTTACTTACTCAATCCGTTCCTCTTAGACCTTTCGGTGTCGAGGTTGTTTTTTATTTTGATCATTTCACAGACGGTAGGAACCCTTGGACGAGTGATCAGCTCATCGCAAGGCCTCTACCTAAATACAGGACAACATAAACACAGAATGAACACATACCCATTCCAAATATCCATGCCTTGTGTGGGATTCGAATCCACGATCCCAGCTTCCGAGTGAGAGAAGACAGTACATGCCTTATTAGACCGCTCGGCTACCGTGAACCGGCTGTTAATATTCAAGATTGTAAGAAAAATCTCGCCTCGTTTTTCTGCGCAGCTACGAGTAAAGTATTTATTTATTTATTATTGCAAGTGGGGTGGGACTAAGTCCCTTGTACTGCGGCCACTTCTGGCCTATTGTACCAGCCCCAGATGATAGGTGAGGGTGATTGTGGAGCAATTGGTGGAATGAAGATTGGCAGGGGAAACCGAAGTACTTGGAAAAATCTACCCCAACGTCACTTTGTCAACCACAAATCCCACTTGACCAGACCCGGGATCGAACCCGGGCCGCCGCGATGGGAAGCCAGCGACTAACCGCTTGAGCTATGGCGCGGCTTGCAGCTAAAGTAACTTCGATGAAATAGAAATATTTTAAAATTCCATTTCTAATTACTGAGGTCCTGGAAAGTTTGTTACCCATTATATTAGTGGGTCTGCTTGAGTAAATCCGGACATCTGTTTCGCTCGAAGAAATTCGTTACCCATATTCTACACGTAAACATCAGGGACACTTAAAATGTCCCACATATGGTGATGACATCAAAATCAATGGAGACTACATTGTCACTCTGTAGAAAGTTGACAAACCAGGTCACAATATTTTGATATCCAACTATAACTACCGCTGAACTGTGGTCTTCCCCTAACAATACAGTCCCATATAAAATCTTCTAGAATTCCTATACACATTTTAAACGATCACGGTGACGCCGCGGTCTAAGGCATCAATTGTTTTCGCTCGCTCGAACACTGGGATCGTGGGTTCGAATCCTAATCAAGATATTGACGTCTGTGTATGCGTTTATTCTTTGTTTGTGTTGTCCTGCCTGTCGGTAGCGGCCTTGCGATGGGCTGATCCCCCGTCCAAGGGGTCCTACCCTCTGTGTAAGAAAGATTACGAAACTGAAGAAGAGGCGATGGCCCAACAAAGGGTTGTAGAGCCATTGATGAATGCATGAATCTTAAGCGCTTACAGTCTTTAGTTTCAGGCTCCCAAAGACAGGTCATTTCAGAGACTATGCTCCAATTGGCAAATTCACGAGGTAATTGATGAAGATGATGAAAGTCACAATTACTGCGTAAACTAAAATTAGGTTACAGAAGGCTATGGTCCTGCCTACATTTCTCCAGACCGCAAGGCAGAGAAACATGTACGCACGCAGGCACACACGCACGAGTTAACTAGCTGTCGTGTGTAACACAATTACCGGCCTTACGGAGGGAAATGGTAGCGAAATAAATACTTGAGTGTTTCAACTCACTATCAGATTAAATTTGAACTTTTAGGGTCATAAAACTGTAACAGTACAAAATAGTGTATCATGCGAAGAAATTATATTGTGACATGCCGCCTGAAAGCCGGGATATCGGAATCACAGCGGGCGTCCATTGCTAGTCAATGGCTCAGTAATCACGTTTCTACTATAAGAATCGTTGCGTAATAGCGGGAGAAATTCACCCTTCGACAAGGTGTTCCCTATTCAGTCCGAGTGCAAGATATAACAGTTCGTATCCGATAAGGGACCAAGGACAGTTGAGCTCCCAGCAGAGCAGAAGACACTTCACTAAGATCAACGGTGCAAGTATTTTTTGTTGCTAGTGGGGTGGGACTAAGTCCCTTGTACTGCAGCCACTTCTGGCCTACTGTACCAGCCCCAGATGTTAGGCGAGGGTGATTGTGGAGCAATTGGTGGAATGAAGATTGGCAGGGGAAAACGAAGTACTCGGAGAAAACCTGCCCTAGCGCTACTTTGTCCATCACAAATCCCACTTGACCAGACTCGGGATCGAACCCCGGCCGCCGCGGTGGGAAGCCAGCGACTAACCGCTTGAGCTATGGCGCGGCCAGAGGCGCAAGTAAGTGTAATAGTGAACAGGAAACGTCCGAAGACGTTATAAGTGTGAATCAATTTATTTTAGAGTGTACAAGTGACTGTCCAATACATATCCGTTCAAATCCGAGACCCACGTAAATTTCTCGTCACGTTACCTAGCAAACACTCGACAATATATATTATATTATACTGACTCTTTAATGGTTTCTTAATTTCGAAATGTTTATTATTATAAAATGCAGTTATGTTGATTTCAGTTTCTCTTTAGAGCCCAACATAGAAAGCTCAGGTTCATGTCCAGCCTCGGGCTTTGACATTTGAGGTGTTGAAACATGATCTTATACTGCTGGAAATGTAATTACTTGCTTAGTTCAATGTCCTATTCATCAGAAAAATTAATTATCTGTTTCAGTGATAAACTCCACAAGTGCGCATGTCTGTATGTTCGTGTGCGTGTTACATGCGCTCAGGTTATATTTTAAGTGTGGAAGTCTGAGAAGTGATTATTTTTGACTATACAATAAAGAAATGAGTCACTTCAGTTTTGTTACACCAGGAGAAGGTTTTTAACTTGTTTAATGCCGTATTTTGGGGCACTCCCTATTAACATAGGGCTATTCCCTATTAATTCACTTTATTGTCACATGTAGAAAGTTTGCGTGTGGCTTATAGATGGGTTTTTGATTGGATGATTCGATTTATTGGCACTTTATACACACCACTCGGAACTAATATCGCTAATCTACACACTTAACGGTGCACCCTCCACACATACTAAGGTTATCAGTCGTCACTAGTCGTATCCTGGCAACGGATTTATAACAGTCCACTGTAACTCCAAATCACACAGTCTAATTCATTTCTTGCCATTTCTTCTCAATCACCTTCGACTGCCATCTCCAGAACTTGACCAAATTCCAATTCAAGTCAAAGGCACATTGCGACTGACAGTCAGTCAGTCAGCAAGTCTTACCAGAAATTTATTACTGTTCGACAGTTACGGTCTTGTTTTTGTTGGACGCCCTCTCTGACGAGAGGACGGGTCTCTCTTTTGTACATGCTGCTGGCCCCCAGCTCTCATTAACGGCTATTCCCCTGCAGTGTTTTGAGTAAACGTTTCCTCGCAACGAATCTAGCTTCCGTTAGCCACTGGTTAATACTCCACAACTGAAACCTCAAGTAAAATCAATGTTGAACTCTCAACTCCACTGTAGCACCAATTGTCTTCAAGATAACTCCTCGGCACGGACTCCGCAGAAAACATATCATCTATTGTTGTAGAGGTGTATTTACCTCGTCGTTGGATAGCAATAATCACGGCGTGGACCACATAGAAAAAACAGCCGTGTTTAACGCGGGCATATGTTTACCGAGTCTTTGCTTAGAAACAGGTTGCACAACCTCGTTGTTCTATTGTTGCGTGCGTTACATAGCAACTGCCGCTATTTACGGAATTACATTTTGGAAGGACGAACATGGTGTAAGTGCGATACGTACACTTGACTAAAGGCCAAGCATATTCATAGGACACATCTTCTCGTAAGAGAGGATGTTAAATAAAGAATATTACTAAAAAGTTTATTTGAAAAATCTATGGTCGTGAGTCTCAAGGGGCTTGACGTCAAGACGAATAGATTGGCGGTAAACTGCCAGTAGTAAAGTAACTTTGACTTTGACTTCAGAAGGACATGAAAGATAAAGATTACGAATATATTAGAATTTTCCTGGAGTGTCTGAGAATACAGACAATATCTCGAGGACCAGATATCTGACCTGTAATTACAGTCTTAGCCTTACCGTTATGAGAACAGCTCATGGCTTGATACAAAGAAGACTATTGCTTGCCATTCAGATGAATGGACAAGATCGCGCCATAGCTCAAGTGGTTAATCGCTGGCTTCCCACCGCGGCGGCCCGGATTCGAGCCAGGATCTGGTCAAGTTGGATTTGTGGTAGACAAAGTGGTGCTGGGTCGGGTTTTCTCCGAGCACTTCGGTTTCCCTTGCCAGTCTTCATTCCACCAAATTCTCCATCATCATAATCACCCGGGGCAGGTACAATAGGCCATTCAGTGGCCAACGTGCCGAGTGGACCCAGCTGGACTCCACCCCCACCCCAACATGAGACCAAAAAATTGACACGCTAATTTGAAATAATGATATGAAAAACATGAGCAAGGGCATTCAAAATAATTTCTGGATTTGGCTCAAATACAACGCAAATAGTAAGTGAAAATGTGCTGCTACTTGCGAAATTACAGAAGAATATCATTCGATGTTTGAAAAACTGCTCTCATTGAAGATCTGTCGAGCCATTTAGGCATGGGGCCCTCTGGTAGCTGTGGTTACTGAGATTTCAGAGGCAACACGTGACGAGCCACATAACCGACTGAACGCTGTATCGCAAGTTAATCACATTTTGAAGTTATTTGGATGCTGCATTTCTTAAACAAGATTACCCGAATGTGCATTAAACTACTTTAGAATCAGGCGATACTTCCGTGCCCTTAGGTGCTATAAGAAACATAACAGTCTAAAGTTTTGTAAAGTTTATCACTAGAAAACCTTCCCAAGTGACATCTCGGGTTCTCACGGAGATGAAAGTTTACATTTTGGTGTCTGCTTATAATACAAGGTAGTCTTGTAGGTGTTTGCCAGTGTTTCGGCGGGATTTACTGCTCTCATGTTCAGAGTACTTCATTCTGTTCTGAAGATGAGGCAACAGCGTCCTCCGCAACTTTCGTAACCATCAACAGAGCCGAAAGTCATCTTCCTATCCATAAATACAGTGGGCTCTCGAACTTCGAATGATCTGATGTTCGAACAATTGAAACTCGAACAAAAACTGGAATGTCGAATCACGTGGTCGTCAAGCCTTGCAGAGAAGTGGTGCCCTAATATCGCAGCTGTGAACTAGAGTACCAACCTGTTTAATGAGAATGTAATGCAATATTTCAGAAAAAAAATAGACAAAACAAATGATATAAACATTTTTCTCTCCAAAGAAAAATCAAGTGGTAGTAATATATTAATGAATCACAACGCTCAACTAGTGGATTCCAGATGAAAGAAGGGTACTTCCCCTTCCAATGAACAGTAATATCCCTCCTACTGTTATTATTGATTGATTATTGTACAATGTTTTTATGTATATACTATTATAAATAAATATATTCAATTATTAAAATTAACTGTACTTGATTTTTCATTATTTATCAATATGATCTTTTGAAATATGCATTTAAAGTGTTTTATACTGGGTATATTTTGGGGGTCTGGAACTTATTAATTTAATTTACATTATTTCAAACTGGGAAATTTAAATCGATCGTGAAACAACTTCAAAGTCTAACCGTCTCCTGGAAGGATTAGTGTTCGAAGCTCGAGGTTCCACCATACTGAATTCATCCAAATAAAAAATTCAAATATTTATTCTGATACAGGAATATTGAATATTTATTTTCAATTATATTATCTATCACCTTGCAGTGCCGTTACACGAACAATACTACACTAATGTGGGTAACCTATATAAAACATATTTAAAATCCAATTCTCTGCACTTTAATCCAGAATCATCCCAGTATGTGTGCGGGTGAATACAGGTGTAAAAATCACAGAACAATTAATAGGAAGCTTCAAAACTGAAACTAAAAAAAAAAACCCCACGCCGCGCATCGGTGCAGGATATTGTAATATCCATGACCCGAAGAAAACACGAAGAAACTGTTGTACGTTTAATCGTAACATACTTGAAGATGACTTAGGTTAGGAATTACTTCATATAAACATTTATCACGACGAGAGGAACCTGAATTTTAACTTCTTTACTACCTGTTTTACGAATTATTATATTAATAAAAATATATCTGTAATATGTTTGTTTTGAACCTCTAAAACAGGTTTAATTTTGATTTAACTAGTTTATATATTGTTGACGCCGGTCACGGTAGCCGAGCGGTCTAAGGCATGTACTGTCTTCGCTCGCTTGGAAACCTGGATCGTGGGTTCGAATCCCACTCAGAGCACAGATGTTTAGTTTGTGTGTGTGCGTTTTTCTGTGTTTGTATACAGGTAGAGGCCTTGAGACGAGCTGATCACCCGCCCAAGGAGTCCTACCGAGTGTGTAAGATCTAGAAAAAACCGAAGTGAAAGGAGAAGTTCATGGAGCTAGGCCTAGGCCCACTGGGGCTGTAGTGCCGAGGGGAAAAAATAAATATATTGTTGACATTCGTTAAGGTGTATTCGCTAATAAACGTACCTACAGAGTGTTGCATAATTCATTCATTCATCAGTAATCTGTCAGACAGGTCCACAGTGACTTCCAAAACAGTTCCTCCATTTAATGCGATCTAGAGCTTTCTCCTTCAAATGAGAATATCCTCTTCTGTCCCCAAGGTCATCCAGCATCTTCTTACGTCTTCTTCCTCGTCTTCTGGTCACTTGTTGTATAATATGAATCCATTTTATGGCAACTAAATTCAAGTAGCTTGGTTTCTGTTTTATAGAATTTCCTTGATGATGAGGAAAGTAAAAGGTAGAAACATGTAGCACACACCTGCTCAAAATAAACCAGTAAGAGATGCCGTAACATTATTTAGTCTTAATCTTGAATACATCCTTCCTTTCGCTATGTTGACGGTCCAATTTACACATGTACCTATCACAACTTCTGGAAAACACAGGAATATCGTAACGCATTTCTTTCGGCGTAATACTTATCTGTTACTGACAAAGTCTTCAGAAGTATGTCCGTATTTTGTTTCGCTATCAGATAGCTCAGTCAGTATAGCGACTGGCTACGGGCTAGACGACCGAGGGTTCGGAGTTCGAGTCTCGGTAGGGTCAAGAATTTTCTTTTTCCATATAATCCAGACCGACTCTGGGGCCCACCCAGCCTCATATCCAATGGGTATCGGTCGCTATTTTCACGGGGGTAAAGCAGATGGGGCGTGATGCTGACGACTCTCTTCCAACTAGTGCCGAGGTCAAGAAAATATGGATCTATACATCCACTCCTCTATACGCCTTCATGGCGTAGTGCTTAGTTAAACTCAAGAACAACTTTTATAAGATAACTGAATTATTTGGTGTGCAGATGAATTTGTTAAAAATTCTGAAAATAAATTAACTCCACATATTTCGGTATCTATTAAAGTAATTGTTTTTCGTTGTCTTGCATTCTGTTGGAATTTCATATTTAAAAATGTAAAATATATATTTATTCTGCATTTCCCGTTTCGTGTCAGTAGTTAAACATATCATTCACTGCTCCTTTTGCGTTTAGTACCTTTGTTGAGTGTAACAAGTTTATGTCCTTCACGAAAGTAGCTCATGAAAGTTGAGTTCAAATAATTGATAGTAATTCCGCGTTACTAATAGATTTATGTACAGGCAGTAACAATAACAAACTGATAGCTTATTCATTAAATCTTCAGCTTTCTTACTACGATTAGAACCATTTTAGTTTGAAATTCTGTACATAGCATTATGTCCTAGAGTTTTATATCAGAATGTTTCGGAAACTGCGTACGTTTCCTTCTTCAAGTGACAGGATAATACATATTCCTACTAATTTGGAAGTATTGATGGAGTTTAATACTAGCTCTGCTAGAAGCCCCAATGAAATACGATTCCTTAATTTATTCCGTCACCCGAAGAAGGAAGCAGAATATAATTTCGAAGAGTCAAAATTTTAAAATAAATACATTGGACAACATCGAATATATAGAATGTTTTTCTCACATGACACGCCACTGACAAGCTGAGCTGAGTAACAAGATGGCGTCCTATTCGACAGATAATAAATGACGTGTTATCACAACATTTTTATCTTTTAGAGGTTCTTGTGTTGCTGTGGAAAAACAATATCTTAGAGAATTTTTTGTTCGCACTGTAACATCGATTGAGGGAGAGTAGGTACCGGATTGTTTAACAGCCTGATGAAGTGTACGGTAAACGTGCGAAGAGATAACTTAGAGCATACATTCGTACAGAGCTGAAGCAGATGTGTACAACGTTTAGTACAAAGGACTGATGTCTGAACCAGCAGAACAAGAATTACCATAAGAGTAAAAGTATCTGACAACAAACACATTCAGATCAGTCATGTACGACGCCATCTTGTCATTTAGTTCAGTGTTACCAATGGCAACAAACAAATATCCCATTTTCGTAGAAGGATCTAAGAAATTTCCCTACAATTGCGTTCAATTACCATAAAGTTATATAAATTTTAGATCACAAAAGAAAATTTGTATAAATCACAAAGATCTCGTGTCCTCTATGAATGGTTGATATTCGTCAAGTTTTATAGGCTCAGAAAAAATAGATTCTAAAGGGTTCTGACGATGGTGGATAACATACAGAATTACTGGGTTTTTGGACTCTTTCCATCATCCGGAATTCTAGGAAATAGAAAACACGACGTTTCGGAATCTTCATCTGTTTCCGTCTTCAGGCGAGGAGGGAAGACATGTACTCAGTTGGGCCTCTAAGAAATATAAGTGTACTGTGATTGGGATTAGCTCTTTCTAAGGGGCCCAACTGAGTAGGTGTCTTCCATCCTCACCTGAAGACGGAAACCGGTCCTGTTTCCGAAACGTCGCATTTTTTATTTCCTACAATTCCGGATGATGGGGAAAGTAAAACAACCCAGTAATTCTGTCGGAACAATAATATTTGAGGAATGCGAGCTTCAAAGAAGTTGTTTGGTTACTGTTATGAATCATTTCCTTAAGCTCTTGGCCTGTAAATTTCGTGAGATGTTACAGGATTTTCTCCACAGTTAACACAAAATTCAGGATTTTAAGTGAATATCATTAGTGTGAGGTTCTGAAGTGTGGCAGGAATCCAACACTTAAGTTCTTCATTCCTTTTGTAATTCGCAAGCTCGCATCAAATTCCTTTCGCAGCTCACCCTGAATAATGGCGGGGTTATGTATTCCGTCAAGACCCTCCACTGCTCGATGTCATAAGGAATTTTCTTGGATCTCTCCGTTTCTGATGTCATCATCTCTTCTTATATTTGTGTAAAGGCAGGGAACAATCGCGCTTCTCTTGCATAATAGGTCAAAATGAAGAGAGAAATCAGCTTCCCGCCCCGCCCCTGGCGGCGGTTCATCGGAGCCCTCAAAGGGCACTCAGCCTCTACGCTTCATAAACACCGTCAAAAAGAGTCTATTAAATTTGTCAAGTACTCGCAAACAGGAGTATTATCGCAACATTCTCTTTATCACCCATAAAAATACTTGTTTATTGTTCTCTAGAATTATCAAGTCGTGGAGGATGAGGTGGGCAGAGCATGTAGCAAGAATGGGGGAGAAGAGGAATGCATATAGGATATTGGTGGAAAAGCCAGAAGTAAAGAGACCACTGGGAAGACAAAGGCGTAGGTGGGTGGACAATATTAAAATGGATCTTAGAGATATAGGATGGGATGTTGTGGATTCGATTGATCTGGTTTAGGATAGGGACCAGTGGAGGGCTCTTGTGAATACGGTTATGAACCTTCGAATTCCATAAGAGTCGAGAAATATCTTGACCGGTCTATAGAGTATAAGCTTCTAAGTAAGAATTATGTCATATGAAATACAACCCACATTCTCAAAATTTTTTATGCCCCTTAAGAACACAATTAGAATACTCCGTAGTTTTAGTCCGCAAGCGAACTATACCGACCGAGCGACCGCCGCTAGTCGGCGGAGTTAGTACCAACTTTAGCGGATAGAGGATGTCGCGTGGTCAGCGGAACGAATCCCCATGGCCGTTAATTTCGGTTTTCTAGACCGGAGCCTCTATTTCCTTGAAATAGCTCCCAAATTATCCTCACGAGGCTAAATGGACCCCGTTCCAGACCCACTATTTCTCAGAAAATCTGATTAGGCCGGGAATCGAAACAGGGACTTCAGAATATGTAGCCAGGAACTCTGACCACTAGTCCACAGAGGTCCAATACTTTTAGGTGTTTGATTTCCTGACTCATACACAATTAGAATACAGATCATCAAAAATATATTACTCACTGTACTCGATATCCTCTACCTTCTGATGGAGGCTCACACTACACTCTCGCTTTTGCTGCTCTTAAAATATTTATGCTTGTCTCTCATGCGAAGGGTCCTGGGTTTCATTGCCGTACACTTATCAATTTGAAGAAATGGCTCGAAGCCCCGAAATAGGAACTGGCCGTAAGATGGGGACAGTAAGTCCCTCTGGAGACGTTGGTTTCCATTTATAAAACTACACAACATCAGACCTCAGATTACTTACAGCCATGAGAATCCCAAATTCCAAATTAGAATTCATCCGACAGCATTTCCAACAAACATAAAGGAAATTTACTTGCCGGGTATTCATTTTATTCATTAAGGATAGTGTGTTGGATTTTCAGTGGCACACACCTTAGCACAACGTGATTCGAAATTATTGTCGGGGTTTCTGTGGCCTATAATTTTCAAACCAGAGAAACAAAGTAAAACTAATAATTGAATATGAAAGCGTAACACAAAAAGTTTTATTTGATAACGCTGTATTTGCCGCACTAATATCTGGCAGAAAATATAACGTCATACCTCAAAATGGTGTACTTTTGGGTTCGAAACAAAGCCTGTTATCAAAACGCAACTTCACTATGGGACTCATATGGAAAAGATCCGCCTTCAGATAATGTTACCAGACGTTGGTTAAAGCAATTTCAAGAGAATAATTTTCTGCAGGAGGAAGAAAGGATCTTAAACTACAGAACGAATATAACCTGTCGTATACAACGATTGAAATGCGCGTGGAAAATCGTGGATCATCATTAAGTCCTTTAATTGCTCTGTATTATATAATTAATTCATGGTTTAATTAAAGAAGATTTTTAAACTAATCAAATTATTTATGATTGATTATATTG
Source organism: Cryptotermes secundus (assembly GCF_002891405.2). Taxonomy (NCBI): domain Eukaryota; kingdom Metazoa; phylum Arthropoda; class Insecta; order Blattodea; family Kalotermitidae; genus Cryptotermes; species Cryptotermes secundus. Next base: position 175,569 of record NW_019724641.1, read on the forward strand.
GTACAATCGAATAAATTATACTGATGTAATTAGCGTTAATGGAAGCAGAATGATCCAGTAGCATGAGCGAACTTAACAATGAAGTTAAGTGGAGCCTACACCTATACTGAGGAAGAAAACTGCTCATTGTAACAAACTTCGGGCCTATTATAAACATTACTTAGTAAACTAGCGACCTCCGTAGTCTACGGGTAACGTTCCCACCTCATGAATCAAGGTACGCGGGTTCAAACCCGGTGGAGGTCGTGGAATTTTTAAGGGCGGAAAAATTCAGGGAACAAGTCCTCCGGGAGGGACTTTAAGCCGTGGGTCCCGTGCCGTAGCTTTACGGCACGTAAAAGAACCTCATGTCTCTAGGAGACCTCTGAGCAAAATTAGGCAACAATTTTCCGCCCAAGTAGTTTCCAATGCCTCTAGTAGATGGGGGAAATATCAGGTACCGACGGCCCACCTCGTTGGCTGAACGGGCTGATAACACGCACCGTTACCGGTAGGGTATGGCGACAGTAGAAATTAAAGGAGGAAGCACAATGGACCAATAATTGGTCTAAGTGTATGGGGAAACCCACCGCCTCTAATAATAATAATAATAGTAATAATAAATAGTAAACCAGCATTCCATTCACGTGACAGGTTGTATAATTTTGTTTTACACACTGAATACTGACTGTTAATTTAGTTAACACCGATCACAATGGCCGCACAGTCTAAGACACTGTTATCGTGAATTTCAATCCCGCTCAAGACATGGATATCTGTCCGCGTCTCTTCTGTGCTTCTGTTGTCTTGTGTAGGTAGCGAACCGTTATTAGGCAACGACTTCGAAACGAACAAAGCGTACAACTGTTGCTATACAATATGCGAATAAACAAAAGGCCGTTTCTGAGCAAGAGCTCAGTAAACACGCACCCGTGGAAACAAATACACATGCAACAATAGAAGAATGGAGTTTTCGGTGTGAACCGTGCAAAGTGGTTATAAAGAAGACAATATTTGAGACCTAGTTAGCTGGAAGTTCGTCTGTGAAAAGAAGACTACGAAGTTGGTGTGAAAGAGCTGCCAGGCTCGCAGTTTTCAGTTGAGTGCTGCATGGAAAGCCGTGAAGAATCTACATTATTAGAAACCGTCGCCAGGGAAAGGCTGGTTAAGACGCAGAAGGCTGGAAACATTTTAGCAGGTGATGTGATTTGTAAAGTGTGGAGGGGAGTGACGGCGCTGTAATTACTTGTAGCTCCGATTTGTGTGTATCAGTGATCAATAAATCCAATCATCCAATCCATACCCCATCTGTAGGCATATATGGACGGTAATATGAGAATCCTAATATTATATTAAAGGAATTAAATGATTGTTCATGTTATAATGAAAATCTAACGTTTCATTACACGATAATTATGATACTCTCATTTCAGTTTTAGTTCAGAGTGACCGAACCATATAGTTATGTTACTTACAACAATTTTGGTTTCCTGTTTTTGTCGAGTCTGTCGAGCAGGGAAAGGGGCAAAAGCGAAACAGAATCAGACATCGTTCCTACATTAAATGAACAGGACCGAACTTACGGTCTAGCGGGAACTGTTACTCATTCAGTGCTCGATCCACGGGGATCCAACCTTTCCTGATGCATCGTGAATCCCTCCGCAGTTCTAAGTTGTCTCATTAATCCAAGTTATATTGTGGCCTTAGTAATTACACCAAATAAACAGGATACGAAAGTTTTGTGGAACATATTGTGCAGACGCTCAGAAACATGACAGCCGGAACACACCTTATAATGTTACTTAAAATCTGTGATTTAAGTCAAAAAACCTACTCACTCACTCATGGAGCTGAGCCCTTCTTGAGAAGCCGCCAATTCAGAAGCTACCCAAGAATTTCCCAGCATTTTATAGATCCCAAAGGTTCATTACCGTGTTCACAAGAGCCCTCCACTGGTCCATATTCTGAACCAGATCAATCCAATCCATAGCATACCATCTTATCTCTTTAAGATCAATTTTAATATTGTCCACTCATCTACATGTTGGTCTTCGTAGTGATCTCTTTACTTCTGGCTTTCCCACCAATATCCTATATGCATTTCTCTTCTCCCCCATTCGTGCTACATGCCCTGCCCCATCCTCCTTGATGTTATCGTTCTAATTATACTTGACGAAAAGTACAAGTCATGACAAAAAAACGAATCTTTTTAAAGAATTCCCATGACATGTTGAAATAAATAAAAATGTTTGAATTTAATTGAATTAGTCATTTTGAAGTTATATAGAGTTCTCGTGTTCTTAAGTCAGCCACCATTTCTGCAGATTTATTTGCTCAGTTTGGGAGCAAGGAGGGACGGAAATTTCTGCATAGTTCAGAAGCAGATATTCAGAATACCTGCACGTTCGGTCCCATTCATGGAAATTCCAATACGAAATATTCTCTCATGCCCTCACTATTACCTAATTCGTAGACGAAATTTTTTTTGCCCATAAAATATCCAACGAAATGCACAACTACAATTTTGCAGAAATAATACAAAAATGAACTATCAATTTAAATTCAAGTGAATTAACTCCGGTGAGAAATATATGGAAGAAACTAGGTTCAAACCCGGGGATGAATACACAGATGAGGTTTGTCATTTCTATGGCAAAAGCTAATCTATCCGTGTAATAGACCATGAAGACCCATAGGATTGTGAGACAGCGAGACTCCCACATTTTCTAGACAATCGGCTCACAGATGGCATAGCAATTGGGGTCAAAACTGGGTCTTCAACAATAAGCATACGTTATCAAACTTCCGAAGAGCCGGGCTAGCGTATTCGGTATAGCAACTGGATGACCAAGGGGTCGCAGTTCGAGTCCCAGTAGGGGCAAGAATTTTCATTTCTACATGTGGTCCAGACCGGCTCTGGGGTCCACCCAACTTCCTATCCAATGGGTATTTTCCCGGGAGTAAAGAGGCAGGGGCGTGAAGCTGACAACTCAACTCCAGCCAGTGCCAAGATCTAGAAAATGTGGATCTATACATCCATTCCCCATACGCCTTCATGGCGTAATGTTTAGTTAAGCATAGAGAGAACTTTGTCTTTCTGAACAGGGACAAAGGTACAGGTATCAGGTACTCAACTTATGCTGTGAGACAAACAACACCCAGACCGCCACAAGGTGACAGTATTCTGATTATCAGCCGTAATGCTTAGAGCATCCCGAAAGCATTTACCTCTTCAATCGCTTGAAGCCACGGCCGTCAGTCTTCGCTTTAACAGAGTAGCTAACCGCTGGAGCATTTACGTATGTATCTTGTAATACACCCTCTTCTCAAACCCCAAGTCTTATAATCTAGCAGAAGAATAGGCCCTTTATACCTTGCATTAATCTTCGTTAGGCCTAAATCTACCTTTATGTTAGACATCAATCTTCTGGTACGATGCCTCATGTTGGCCTACACTGCATACGGAAAATGTATCAAACACAGGTAATACAGAAATGTAACAAAATCAACCTTAATGCAGAGAGGCGTGATGGAAATTGTCTGATATTTTTATGTACATTGGTCCGGAGAATTCAAAATGTAATTTATTTCTAGAAGTACTGGAGGGAAATAGTCTACTCTAAACATTCGTTATGAGCCTAAACTGTCCGCTGAACTAAAATATGCCGTGTAGACTTGAAGGATTGGGCATATTTGGGCATAAACCTCATTCTCAAAAGGAACATAATTATATCTGTTGACTCTTACTCAATTTTAGTTAGGATAATAGTAATATAAATTTCTCACAACGGTGTTCTAGGTTGTAATGTCGTGTAATTCGATAAACGTCAACCGATGTTTCGGAGAAAAATGTCGCCTCGATCTTCAGGGTAAGAAATAAGTGAAGCAAAAACAGCCTGAAGCATATAAGAAGCAGAATAGGATATTAATGTGTCAACTGGATTCATCTGGCTCGGGATATAATAGATAACAGGCTCTTGTGGACACGTTAATGAAATTTTCGATCCCGCAAATTATAAGGGCTGAAGCTGAGTCATAATTATCATCTCAAAAAGACTGATCGATAGAGCTGATTAGTCGTCTGTAAATTTCAGTTCAGCAACAACGGCTTTCGTTAGTAAGTGGTGAAAATTATAACTGATATCAACAACTCATGGCAAAGCAAAAATCACAGACAAAGCGGTAGTTTGCTGCTAGAAACCAGTCTCTGGAAATATGACAGTGAAGCAGTTATCCAGATTGACGATCGAAGTGTCGTCCACCATTCTATCAGACAAACAAACAAACAAAAACAAACCGCGTGGTTTTAGTCCGCAAGCGAACTATACCGACCGAGCGACCGCCGCTTGTCGGCGAAGTTAATGTCAAATTTAGCGGATAGAGGGTCTCGCGTTGTCAGTGCAAACGATCCCCACGGCCGTTAATTTCGGTTTTCTAGACCGAAGCCACTATTTCCTTGAAATAACTCCTCAGTTATCCCCACGAGGCTGAGTGGACCCCGTTCCAGACCACTTCTCAGAAAATGTGGTAGTGCCAGGAATCGAAACCAGGACCTCTGGATCTGTAGCCATGAACTTTGACCACTAGATCACAGAGGCAGTCTATTCCATCAGACATTGGCGTCATTATGTCGCATACCCTTGAAGAAGCAAGTTACAATATCTTCACCCTAGCCCTGTGAGTCGTTGGAGGCGATGAAAACGGAACCCAGTGCCTGGGGTTATAACTGGGACACCCTGTCACTGAGGGACATAAATACAGAGACCTGGTCCTCCAGCTTGGGGTGTTTGAACTCAAATCTACGACCTTTCTCTATAAAATTATGTACCTTTGCAAAACCCAAATATATGAAATCCAGATGCAAACTGGCAGAAGCTTCGAAGGAGGGTAATGGCTCAAAAAGGGCTGCTTTGTCAATGATAATAACTTCATATCATCATCACATCTCTTCCTTATGACGGAGATAATCTCTAAAATATCTTATATCCAACATCGACGAATCTCGTCTTCCAGGAAACTTAACTGAAATTTTTCTGTTTTCAGCAATCCCTCGCAAACTGCCTGGTTACTTTCCTGTTGCACACCGCAGTAAGGCAAATCGTGTTAGGTAGGAGCAGATCATTAGCTGATGATTAAGGAAATAGCTTCAGCTGGTATCATTCAACAGAGCCTGGCTGTTCAGTGTACAGTGTAAACACAGCAAACCATGATCAAACACGGACAATACTAAGAATCTCCTTTCTCAAGATAGACAGGCAGCACAAGATCAGCCAGCTCCAAGAAAGACAATAGGAGAATTGACACGAACCGGCATGGTTTATAAATTTTTATCTTAAACAACAAAGTTTTTTAAAAAACTTTAGAAATGTTAATACCAGGAAGGCTGCTGTGACTGTGTAAAGTTGAACATTGTGTACATTGTGTATTTCAGACATTATATGTGTATGTATATAATTTAACACCTATTGTAATGGTAGTTTCCGGAAAAAGTATATATGCCCTCTGAGGATGATCCGTAGGGATCGAAACATGTAAGGGTGATGAGTTTTCAGGTGTCTTTGTGAGAGGAAGTTGTGTTTTCTATGCGGTCTGCGCAACGCGACGATAGATGAAGTTGTGTTATTTTGGTCTGCGTCACGCAACAATAGAGAAAGTTGTATTTTCTTTGTGGTCTGCGCCATGAAACAATAGAGGAAGCTGTGTTTTCTATATGATCTGCGCCACACAACAACAGAGAAAGTTGTATTTTCTTTGTAGTCTACGCCAAGAAACAATAGAGAAAGCTGTGTTTTCTATGTAATCTGCGGCACGCAACAATAGAGGAAGATGTGTTTTCTTTGTGGTCTGCGCCAAGCAACAGTAGAGGAAGCTGTGTTTTCTATGTGTAAGTTCTCCTGTTCGTAAGAAATAAAATGAGGCAGTGAGAAAATAATGCTGAACTATGCAACCATGAATATGGTGATCCCTTCAATTTGCCAGTCCTGGTTACATTTTCAGCATAATCCAGGAACATATCACATTTCCAATTTAACGTCACTGTGTGACACAAGTCTGGGCGATGGCTGCCTTACTGCACTGTGCAACTTGTCAGGGACTGCCATAAATACGTGCAATAACAAAAATATCTTTTAAGTGAAATAAAATTATAATCTTTAAAGCTATAAATAAAGAAGCAGCTATAATCAATTTCTGCCTATTTTTACTTACTGATCAACTCGTGAACATGCATTTATTTGTCGATACCGGCAAGTTAAATCCGGGAACAAATATTTTGTTCCATTTCTATTTTGTTTCTGCTATAGAACGACAGTCCTCTGATGTAATATATTTCTTGTTGCGTGCAGCTGTACTGAGGTGTGATGTGAAAGAATTTTGAGGCTCAAAGCTTCTTTCGAGGAACCCATATTACCCCTCAGTCAACACCAATTTGATCTCAATAACCTTCCCTTCTTTGCATCCCTCCGTCTCTCGAACGTTCTTTCAACTCTGAAATTATTAGCGGTGTAAGAAGAAAATGCCTTTCTTTCTCACCGAGCCTGGCACTCGCTTTTCACTGTGGGTGCAAGGAGGATGGGGCATATAGGATTGGGAACTGATCCGGTCTTGGGAAGAGGACGGGAGGAACTGGAGGATGTGGAAAGGCGAGATAAAACACAATAATATTTTGGGGTGCGGCCTCACATACTTTGAAATCCATGGAGGAAAATTACATAATATTTAAATTTTGCCAGTGGTTCTGTATGGGTGTGAAACTTGGTCTCCGACATTATGTATGTATGTATTATGAGAGGGGGTGGGTTTCCCCATGCACTTAGACCAGTTATTGGTCCACTGTGCGTCCCCCTTTTAATTTCTACTGTCGCCATACCCTACCGGTAACGGTGCGTGCCATCAGCTCCCGTAGAGCCAACGAGGTCGGCCCCCGGTACCTTGATGCTTCCCCCATCCACCAGAGGCATTGGAGACTACTTGGGCGGGAAAAGGCTTGTAATTTAGCTCAGAGGTCTCCTAGAGACATGAGGTTCTTTACGCGCCGTAAATACACGACGCGGGACACACGGCTTAAAGTCCCTTCCGGAGGACTTGTTCCCTGAATTTTTCCGCCCTTAAAAATTCCACGACCTCCGCCGGGTTTGAACCCGCGTACCTTGGGAATGTTACCCCTAGACTACGGAGGCGGCTGGTCTTGGAGGAAACTGCATAATGAGGAGCTTCATAACTTGTACTCTTCTCCAAGTATAATTAGACTGATCAAGTCAAGGAGGATGAGATTGGCAGGGTATGTAGCGAGAATGGGGAGAAGAGGAATGCACAAAGGATATTGGTGAAATAACCAGAAGGAAAGAGGCCACTGGGAATAGAAAGACGTAATTGGGTGCATAAGATTAAGAGTGAATTCAGTGTGACAGGATGGGAAGGTAAGGATTGGATTGATATGGGTCAGTATTGGGACCAGTGAAGGGCTCTTGTGAACACGGTAATGAACCTTTGGGTTCCATATAAATTTGGGAATTTCTTAAGTAGCTGCATAACTGGCGGCTTCTCGAGAAGAGCTCAGGTCCATGAAGATAGTTGGTTAGTTTTTAAATCATAACTAGTAACATTATTATTTTTCCGCGTATCTGTTCAAAATCGCCCTCTTGTTCAGAGGTCCTCAGTTCAAATAAATAAACAAATTAAAAGAGATGATACCAGGACGTCATGATCCAAACATTGACAGAGTATGGACAACTTCAACCTGTACCACTTTTTTTTAATTCGCTTAGTGGGGGGTGGGTCCACTCGGTACGGCGGCCACTGATTGGCCTATTGTAGCCTACCCCGGGTGATTGTGATGATGGAGAATTTGGTGGAATGAAGATTGGCAGGGGAAAACGAAGTACTCGGAGAAAATCTGCCCTAGCACCACTTTTTCCACCATAAATCCCACTTGACCAGACCCGGGATCGAACCCAGGCAGACGCGGTGGGAAGCCAGGAACTAACCGCTTGAGCTATGGCGCGACCTATCTGTACCACTTAATTATGTTGTTATGGGAACAGTGAATTAATTAATACAGGAAACCTGATTATGAGTATGTCTCTAAATGACATACGCATATACTAAACCTGTTGTACGCCCCCCTCCCCCGTGGTTCTTTTGTTAAGTGTCTAGTCTATGCAGTTAGCAAAAAAGAAAAATTTACCTTGATGTACGCTGTAAGGCTTGTACAATGCAATCACCTGAAACCTTCCCCCCAAAAAATCGTTGAACCGTTCGGGCGAAAGAGACCGACGCTCATCGCGTCGAGTTCCAGACATTCGGACTGACAGTATAATTGACAGACCTGAAGTCTAGAATCTAGAAAAGAATAGATGTTGCAAATGCTATCAGTTGTTGCGAGCGCACCACCGCGCAAGCTTATATCTACACACACAAACGGTTATGATTCGGTTTATTTTGCGGGCATGAACAGACTTGCCTGTCTTAATTAATTTACAACTGTAACTGTAGCATTCCAACCTAGAAAACCGAGATTAACGGCCGTGGGGATTCGCTGCTCTGACCACGCTACACTATCTATCGGCTAAAATTGGTACTAACTTCGCCTACAAGCGGCGGTCGCTCGGTCGGTATAGTTCGCTTGCGGACTCAAGGCCATGAAGGAAATAGCAAACTGAAATTTAGGCTGGAGTCCAAATTACTCTTTTAACAATTTGTACCTCACATGTGCCACAACAAATAATACGACTCAATATATAGGGGCTCGGGATTAGAGTCGGCCGGGTTACGAGCATAAAGCACATGCTCGGTTCACGGTAGCTTATTCAGAAGTGAGCGATTAAGCGCTAACATTAAAATAACACTCCACAAAGCATTCGTTAGGAATATAATGACTTATTTTTGTCTCGCCCGGGAGTTTGCGGTAGACAACCATCTACTTACATTGCAGCCCTTCAAAATAAGGTTCTCCGCACGGATAGATTAGATGATTGGACGATGGAGAATTTAGCGGAATGAAGGTTCGCCTAGCGCCACTTTGTCCACCAGAAATCCACCTTGACCAGACCCGGGCTCGAAGCCGGGCCGCCGCGGTGTGAATTCAGCGACAAACCGCTTGAACTATGGCGCGGGCAGCTAGAACGTTTAGGTCAATTTAAAAATTTAATGACCTCATCTGGAATAGAACCCGTAACCTTCTGGCTTATAGCATAGTGCCTCAACCAACTACGCTATCGCGTGCCTCAACTCTAGAGAAAGATCGCTGAAAATGTAACTGATATTACATTGCTTTACTGAAGGAAGTATTCCCATTTTATTGAGGACTATTGAATCAAATTTGCGCCATGGAGCTTTTTCATCAGTTTTCCACTCCAGTCGGCGCCTTCAAGGGAAGAACAAAGCACCTCAAGTGACAAGGAGTAGGGCGCCGGGGGCTGGGTGCTGGTGCGTACCAAAATTACGATTTTGCAGGAGCGGTGTTATTGGTTCAGTTACGGCGTTCCCTGAGGCAAGTTTCATCAAAACCTTCCGTAACCTGGTTTAAGCTTAAGGATAAGCTCGAACGTACGTATCTAGGTTACTCACATTATCAGTTACTTAAACGTCATCACTTTATTAGTTTAAAACCGCGGAAGAAATAATTATACTGTGGCGTATACACCCGTTTCTAAGCAGCGACCGCGAATCAAACAAAGAAATAATATTCGTTGCTATAAAAGTTAGCCCATGAAGGCGTATGGAGGAGTGAATGTATAGATCCACATTTTATTAACCTCGGCATTAGGTGGAAGTGAGTGGAGAGCTTCAAGCCCCGGTCGCTTTACCACCGGGAAAGAGCACCCGGTACCCTTTCGATAAAAGATTTGATGGACCTCAGAGCCAGTATATGCTTTCACTACTAGGCTTTTTGGACATGAGGTAGGAGAAAACTCTATAATGCGGAGCTTCGTAACTTGTACTCTTCGCCAAGTATAATTAGAATGCTCAAGTCAAGGAGGATGTGTCCGCTCCAGAGCTCAAGCGGTTAGTCGCTGGTTTCCCACCGCGGCGGTCCGGGTTCGATCCCGGGTCTGGTCAGGTGGGATTTGTGGTGGACAAAGTGGCGCTGGGGCAGGTTTTCTCCGAGTACTTCGGTTCCCCCTGCCAATCTTCATTCCACCAATTGCTCCACAATCACCCTCACCTATCATCTGGGGCTGGTACAGTAGGCCAGAAGTGGCCGCTGTACAAGGGACTTAGTCCCACCTCACTAGCAATAAAAAAAAAGTAAAGGGGGATGAGGTGGGAAGAGCATGTAGCACGAATGAGAAGAGGAATGCATTTAGGATATTGATTGGAAAGCCAGAAGGAAAGAGACCACCAGGAAGACCAAGACGTAGGTGGGTGGATAGACGGATCTTAGAAAGATAAGAGGGGACAGTATGGATTGGTTTGATCTGGCTCAGGATAGGGAAAAATGGAGGGTTCTTGTGAACACGGTAATTAACCTTCGGGTTCCATAAAATGCTGGTAAATTCTTCAGTAGTTGCAGAATTGGCGGCTCCTCAAGAAGGGTTCAGCCCCACGAGTGAGTGAGTAGGCTTTTGAGGAAAATCACTATCACCAGCCAAGAATGACACGAAAGAACTCGAGAAGGAGTAACAAACGTTACGTGGAAAATTATGTCTCAGTGATGGCGTTGAGTTTGTTGGATAAAACATGTCTACGAGTCTGGCAATATAATCACTATGTACCATTAACGGATTTTAAGAGCAGCACGTGGGGGGGGGCACACGCTAGTGTAGTTGGTTAAGGCACTATGCTACAAGCCGGAAGTTCGCAGGATCGAATCCCGTTGAAGTCATTGAATTTTTTTAATTTACCTAGTCCCTCCAGCCGCAATATTGCCCTGGGGTCGACTCAGCCTCTAACAGAAATGAGTACCAGGAATATTCTTGGGGATGAAAGGCGGCCGGCGCGTAGGGCTGACAATCTTACCGCCATCTGTTAGTCGATTGTCTAGAAAATGTGAGAACCTCAACATTTTACAACTCTATGGGCCTTCACGGCCTGTTACAAGGATACTTTAACTTACTTTAAGAGCAGCAAATGAAAATTAGAGGCATATTAATTGAGTAATGTACTGATTCAACACGCCACACGGGGCCAACATTAAGCTGCAATTACAAATAAATTACATAGACGCAGTGTCGACAAGGCCTACTGATGTATGCCTTAAGTTATTTCTGGCACTGTACTTTTCACCTAAATTCAATTCGATGTTCCGACTCATCTTGTGCATAGTTTCAGAGTAATTTGTTTTCACTTTAAATCCAATTTCCTTATAGTATGTATACCCCGTCAAGTAAAAAAAAAAAATATTTACCTGTAAAAGAGCTCCATCTGACTGTCAGATTAATTCCAGTGTGCATCTCCTGTGTTATCTGAAGCGCCTTGTCCTACACCGAATAACACGCAGTATGTACTTTATATGAAACCTAAATTTAGAGCAGTACTCTCATGTGATAACATTATTTCCATGTAATATGTGGCTAACATGATATCTAATTCCATTTAGCTTATGCTTCGTCTGATAGGTAATTACAGCGTGGCGTGAGTCTCACCTGATATCTGATTCCGCGGTAGTGTCCGCTTCGCTTACAACTTGACGACACGTGCTGTGACTCAGAGATATGTATCTTACACAGTCTGTCTCACCTGATATCTGATATCCGAGTGGCGTGTCTCACATACTCTTCAATGTACTTTGCTATCTCAGTTAAAATAAATAAATGACATACTGTAATTCAAAATAGGCGGTCGTAGTAGGCGAGCGGTCTAAGGCACACACTGTCTTTGCTGGCGCGGAAGCCGGGATCGTGGGTTCGAATCCCACTCAGGACATGGATGTTTAGTGTTTGTGTACAGGTAGAAACCTTGCGACGAGCTGATCACCCGCCCAAGGAGTCCTACCAAATGTCTAAGATCTAATAAACCGCAATAAAAACGCAGAGTTTCATGGAGGGAGGCCAAGGCCCAAATTGTGGGTGTAGCTCAAAAGAAAAAAAGTTCAGAATACCTGAAGGCGACGATAAAAAAATAACTACGCTCTATCCGTGGCCTTTAGTCTGCAAGCGAACTATACCGACCGAGCGCCCGCTGCTTGTCAGTGAAGTTTGTGACAATTTTAGCGGATAGAGGGTGTCGCATGGTCAGCGCAACGGATCCCCACGGCCGTTAATCTCGGTTTTCTAGACCGGAGCCGCTATTTCCTTGAAATAGCTCCTCAATTATGCTCACGGGGCTGAGTGGGCCCCGTTCCAGACCCTCTACTTCTCAGAAAATCTGGTAGCGCCGGGAATCGAACCCGGGACCTCTGGATCTGTAGCCAGGAACTCTGACCAGTAGACCACAGAGGCGGTCACTATCGCTCAACGAAATGGGTACGGTATTTGATGGCGAGTAGGTGCGCGTTAACGAAGAATGCCGTTGTGGGATAAAGCTAAAGGTGAATTTGTCCCTGTGCTTAATCACGCACTACGCCATGAAAACTTAAGGAAGAGTGGAGGTTTGGCTCCACAAAACTTGAACTGGGTACTAGATGGATGTAAGTGGTCAGCTTCAAGTCCCGGTCACTTTATCCCCAGGGAAATAGTCCCAGGCACCCATTGGGCAGGAGGCTGTTGAGAAGAAAATAATTTATTTCCTCTACCGGGAATCGAACCCCGGCGGTCCAATCCGTAACCCGTCACTATACCGACAGATGTATTGGTATGATTTAGGCACACCAGTGGACAGAGCGAGAGAAGTGAGGATAGTCAGTTAACAGCCGGTACTCGAATCCCTGATCTTACCAAATGTAAATATGGAGCTTTACTGCACAAAGGTACTAACATGTTTGCCAGTATAATAATTCAGTTCAGTTCTTCGTTTATTTCCTTTTGACATAACAGCCCAGTGGCCAATTACAAAGTAAGCATGGGCAGAATAAGAGAAACAAATGAACACAGACAGAAAATAAAGAACAAAGACAAAAGGAGGTAGTTTATATCATCTCGCTTACAACAATAATTCTGTTAATAAAATGAAAGTTATCGTGAGGAAACGAGAGAAAGAGGGATACGAAAATTTATATTGTACGATTAATATTTTAATAAGTAAGGAAGTATCAGGGCTGTTACAAGTTATGATTGAGAGAAACAATTTTTGTTTCTTTCCCCACTTCAAATTTAAGTAGGTTATGATATTGTCACGTGTTTTGCCATGCGTGACTATTAGACGCGTTTTGGATTGGATTTATTGCACTTATACACTCAACTCGTAACTACACGTAATAGAGCGCTATCGCTGATCTACTTTACAGTTCAACTTTACATAAACACACTAGAGTTCTCAGCCTTCACTAGTCGTATCCTGGCAACGGATTTCAACTCAGTAATTATGACAGATGCAACACAAATAAAATCTTCTTTCCATAGCCTAATTGCTTTCTTGCCATATCTTCTCAATCATCTTCGACTGCTATCTCAAGACACTCCCTAAATTATATTTTTCAGCTGATCTGTGATCCACGTTATATAGCCACGGGACGGACCCAACAGAAAACACAGTTTCCATCGCTATAGTCCAACAATACTTCGACTGTTGCTTATGTACTCGTTGCAAGCGGGAACCTGTTTACTGAGTCGTTGCGTAGCAATGAACGTCTACTCTGTCTTCGCTATTCCGGCTTTCATATTTCATGTCACAATATGAAGTAGAACATAATTGGTACAAATTTAAGGACCGTGATAATTTTTTAGTCAAATTAAAACTCTCAGAATTGGCTACGGATTCTGGGATAGCTTCCAATTTCGGAAGTGCTGGTTTATACTTCCGCTTTGAAGACATCTGACGTACCCATTTTTACGTTGAAAGTTAACTGCATGTCTCACTAGTATCTGCAACTTGCGTCTAACAGTATTACTGAGACGTACACCAGGCGTAGGTATTCTTCTTCGCCTTCACTCACTACCCAAAGGAGACTCTAGAATTCAATTATAATTTTAACGCAATCCGTTCAGTCCTGATGTGCTGTATCACGGTTCAGGATTGTGAAGACGGGCGTGTCAGAACTGAAGGGAAAGAAACATCCAATAATATACAGACGGAAAACTTTTCAATTCATCATTCAAAACCATTATTTTTAAAAACAAGATTCGACCTTTCCATTTAAGAGAGTTCGTCTGAAAACTTAATAAATCACTTTTTCGTATGTTGCATAATATGAGTAGCAAAGAAGATTCAAAAGTCGGAGAGCGCACAAGTGGACGAGAGAAAGAGATGAGAGGAGGAGGAGGAGGAGGAGGAGGAGGAGGGGAGAGGGAAGTGAGAGACAGGAAAAGAGAGGTCAAGGAAACAAAAGTTCAAGTTTTCTGATCTCCAAAGGCGAAAAGAAGCTTTGTAAGAGTCGTCGGGCTACGCCATCTTGATTGAGAATTCAAATGAGGTTTACACCTTTCGTAGCCTTCCCCCCCCCCCTCATTGGGTGAGACCCAGTCCACTTGCTACTGCGGCCGCTGTTTGGCCTATTGTACCAGCCCCAGATGATAGGTGAGGGTGATTATGCAGCAACCTGGCAAGCGAAACAGAAGTACTCGGAGAAAACCTGCCACAGTGCCACTTTGTCCACCACAAATCCCACATGACACGACCCAGGCTCGAACCCGGGTAGCCGCGGTGGGAAGCCAGCTACTAACAGCCTGAGCTATGGCACGGCCTTATCATAGTCTTGACACCATTGAACATGAAATTACTGACATATTCTCAAATGATCAAGTCAAGGAGGATGAGGTGGGCAGGGCATGTAGCACGAATGGGGGAGAAGAGGAATGCATATAGGATATTGGTGGGAAAGCCAGAAGGAAAGAGACCACTAGGAAGACCAAGACGTAGATTGGTGGATAATATTAAAATGTATCTTAGAGAGATATGATGGGGTGGTATGGACTGGATGCATTTGGCTCAGGATAGAGACTGAACACGGTAATGAATCTTCAGGGTTCTATAAAATATTAGTAAAATTCTTGAGAAGCTACGCAACTAGCGGCTTCTCTAGAAGAGCTCAGCTCCTTGGAGTTAGTTAGTGTCCAAATTCAGATCTTGCGAACTTCAAAGCACTTGGTTACATGTAATAGCCACTGGTTTAATACTGTCTCTTATAAAGGATTGGGTTTTTCTGGTATTTGTATGGTTTCATTAAGTACGATACAAGGAACATAATGAAGTAAAAGTAAAAAGTAAAGCTATCCCTGTAACAGGCCATGAAGGCCCATAGGGTTGTGAGACGTCGAGGCTCCCACATTTTCTCTAGACAGTCGGCTCAAAGATGGCGGTAAGGTTGTCAGCCTCACGCGCCGGCCACGCTTTACTCCCCAGGAAAATCATTTAATTAATTCCTGATACTCATTTCTGTTAGAGGCTGAGTCGACCCCAGGGCCATAGTGCGGCTGGAAGGTTTAGGTCAACTGAAAAAAATCCAATGACCTCATCGGGACTTGAACCCGGGACCTTCCGGCTTGTAGCATAGTGCCTCAACCAACTACGCTACCGCATAGAAGGAACATAATACATTCGAATACAACGGTCTCCGTTGTTACAGTTGTCATTTATTCTGACGATATATATGTTGTAATTTGAGTCCAGGCGAGACTGCTAGCTGCAGAAATCAATATACAGACCATAAAATTTAATTGGTGTCATAGTGAATGCCATGGGTCACTGCTAAACATTAGCAGCCCAAACGGAAACTAGCGTTTTGTTTCTACAGAGAAAATACGAAAAAGGCGATATGTAAAATGTTTTAGGCTTTGTACGCACAATATTATTTTCTGACACATCGAATTAATGTAATCTCATTACACAAATTTCATGCTCAATTGAACCTGCAAGGTTTTCAGTCACACGTTCCATTTAATGTAACACGTGATAATTACTTGGGTAACTATACACACATACATGTATTTTAATTGATTTATGGGTTTTCGCTTATATTAATGGAAATTTATGTTAATTAGTTGTGCCCACGACCGCAAAATAGCCTCTCTAACGGCACATATTTTTGTTCAAATGTTTCTTAAATTCACTCTCACAAACAGTAGGCAAAGATAATCAGAAATTAGGAAGTAATGCTCTTTTATCGAAGATTGGTGTATATTAAATCATCTAATTTCAACAAAGAGCCTAATCACTATTAACAAATTGTGACATGACGCCTGAAAACCGGAATAGTGGAGCCAGACCGGATGTCCATTGCTGAACAACGGTTCGGTAATTACGTTCCCGCTACAACGAACGAATCCATTGCTAGCCAACGGTTTGGTATGCATATTTCCGTGACAACGGACAGAATGACAACTGTCCAAGGTAGTGAACTTTATTCCGGTCTTCCAAAGTAACAAAATGGAGGACTCGTAAGAAAGCTAAGGAGAGAATTCGTCAGACAGTCGGAAGGAGAACCAGGAACTAATTCTGTAGTAATTCGTCATTCGTCATAGCTGAAGAGAAGACACTCATATTCCAGTAAGGAATGGAGCGAGTGTTAAGACAGTCATCAATTGTGAGCTGTTGTAATTGATTGTAATTGTAATAGAAGTGCCAATAAACCCAATGATCCAATACAGAACCCCTCATTATAGTCGCGCAAACCACTAATATGTCGCAATATATTAGAGCTCTTGAATAAATAAATGGATAAACTCCATATTTCATATGAGTCATTATTCTTTTTCGGCCACAACCTTCTATTTATGAGAATGATACAGCATTAACTGCCAGGTGGCAGCATGGGACAAGTCTCCTAACAGCAGTGGAGATTAATTACTTTTTTTTTTAATTCGCTTATTGGGGGGGTGGAATCCAACTGGGTCCACTCGGCACGACGGCCACTGATGAGCCTATTGTACCTGCCCTGGGTGATTATGATGATGGAGAATTTGGTGGAATGAAGATTGGCAGGGGAAACGGAAATCCTCGGAGAAAACCCACCCCAGCGCCATTTTGTCCAACACAAAACCCACTTGACCAGACCCGGGATCGAACCCGGGCCGACACGGTGGGAGGCAAGCGACTAACCGCTTGAGCTACGGTGCGGCCATTAGTGGAGGTTTTTTTTACTTAAAGCTGAGTTCCGTACACATTTCTGGGCTGGTCAACCATGCACTGAGAAGCCCTTGTATTGCCAAGGATGTAGTTCTCCATTAGCATTTTTATTATACAGTGAAATTATAGTCTTTTATGATTACCGATGTTAATATTTTAAAACAAATTTTGCATAGAAAAATTTGTAGTTCAGAGCCTAAATGGATTTTCAGGTCCTGCGTATAAATGACAGAAAAGGACATGCCATAAATATTTAGAGATGCATTTTTATGAAACCTCAAAAATTAAGTCTTACAAATGGTCCTTCGAACTCACTAATAAATGCTTTACGTTGCCCGACATACATAATGAGTTATATAACTAACTAACTTCATGGAGCTGAGCCCTTCTTGAGAAGCCGCCAGTTGTGTAGCTACTCAGGAACTTCCCAGCAGGTGTCCTAAGATTCATTACCGTGCTCACAAGAGCCGTCCACTTGTCCCTATACTGACCTAGATCAATTCAATTCATACCACCTCATCCTATCTCTCTAAGATCGATTTTATTATCAACCACCTATGCCTGGTTCTTCCTAGTAGTCTCTTTCCTTCTCGATTTCAAACAAAACTATAATTTTGCCTGTGGTTCTGTATGGCTGAGAAGCATGTTCTCTGACATTAAGGGAGGAACATAGACTGAGGGTGTTTGAGAACAGGGTGTTGAGGAGAATATTTGCACCGAAGAGAGATGAAGTGACAGGAGGTTGGAGAAAACTGCATAATGAGGAGCTTCATAACTTGTACTCTTCTCCAAGTATAATTAGAATGATCAAGTCAAGGAGCATGAGGTGGGCAGGACATGTAGCACGAATGGGAGCCGAGGAATGCGTATAGGATTTTGGTGGTAAATCATGAAGGAACTGGACTACTAGGAAGACCTGGATGTAAATGGAAAGGTAATGTTAAGATGGATCTTAGTGAGATAGGGTGGGGCGATGTGGACTGGATTTATCTGGCTCAGGATAGGGACCGTGGATAGCTCTTGGAAATATGGTAATGAACCTTTTGGGTTCCATAAAATGTTGAGGAAAATTCTTGAGTAGCAGCGCAACTGACTGTTTCTCGATAAGGTCTCAACTCAGCTAGGTTAGTAACTTTAATGTAAATATGGGATTTTTACTATCAAAAATTTGTGTTCAGTTTCTCAGGAAATGTATGGAGAAACAGCGAGTACAAATAAAATTGAAATGACACACAATCAGTTCCAACTCTTTTGCCTCTTCTGGCTTTAAGTTTCTTCTAGGAATTCTACAATGTCATTCTTGCAGGGGATAATCTTTTATGCATTGCAACGGTCTTGGAGCGCGACGAGAAAACATTTTCCTGATTCGACAACCCTCGCTTCTGACAGTAGCCACTGACCCCCTCTTTCCGCTTTGCGACTTCAATGATATTTCCTTCCGGACTGACTTGAAGAGAATCTTCTGTACCACCTACTTTATAAGTCTCCATTTCAACGTCAGGGATGAACCCTGGGTGGCTTACGTTGCCACCCGTCCAATTCCTAGTCTGAGGGATCCCATGATGTCCGCCATCTTGAAAGTTATTTCTTTCACTGCGTTTCTTATTCCGACTAGGAGATATAAGCACCAGGGACTCAGAATAATGTAATATTGCCCTCCTATCCTATCCTCGGTAAAGATGTCACTTTTATGGGTATCAGACCTTAAAATTATTGTTAATTTGGTAATTATGCGTTATTATGCTTCGTTCACATTTGTCTCAGTATTTAAAGTACCTTTAGGAGCATCACAGCAAAGAACACAGCACAAGTAAGAACAATGCAGCACAGAACTTTGTAATTGTTCACAGTGCTGATGCTACAATTCTCTTATTGACGTTCAGACTAAGAAGACTTGGTACATTATGTAGTGAACTGCTGAGTTTGTGAATTAGCGACAGAGCTGCAGTTCTTTCAATAAATCCAATTACCAATACAAACAAATTTTATAGTCACTTTCAACACGTGATAATAATTCGACCTTCGGAGAAGCCGGACATAAAAAATCGGTACTTTTTAAATTTTCTTAAACAATCAGTTCTTAAAAGTTTAATATCTTTGCATAACCCGAGCCATAGCTCAAGCGGTTAGTCGCTGGCTTCCCACCGCGGCTGCCCGCGTTCGATCCCGGGTATGGTCAAGTGGGATTTGTGGTGGACAAAGTGGCGCTGAGGCGGGTTTTCTCCGAGTACTTCGGTTTCACCTGCCAATCTTCATTCCACCAAATTCTCTATCATCATAATCACGCGGGGGAGGCTACAATAGACCAATCAGTGGCCGCTGTGCCGAGTGGACCCAGTTGGACTCCACCCCAAACGAAGCGAATAATATCTTTGCGAAGTTTACTGTACAGTATTTCTGTTATACATGAAGTGCACATAGCAACACCAAGCATATATATATATATATTGTATTTGTTATAGTTTAAATGTATATTCATTATATTCAGTATGTGTTAGTGTGTCCTTAGTTGTTTCTGTAGTTTTGTGTACTGTGTTTTGTTTAGTGTGATGTGTGTTAATTGTGTGTTGTGTCTTATTGTAGTACCACTGACACCGAGCAAGAACCAATTTGCAGTTTAAATAAATAATAAAATAAAATATGTAAGTGGAGTCTATACTTCTAATTTCCGTTCTAGACTTACAGATTTAATTTGATTTTCATGATTTTCTGAATACTCTACAAGTATACGTAAATGATGTCTGTGCCAAAAAGAGGCAGAGTTATATAGAGGCACATAATTAGCATGAGATGTAAGGCTTACTGAGCTGACTTTCCGAAATAAGATGCACTTAAAATTGTTTTAAATATGCGAGCACTGTGTTTATACTCCCGTTCAGAACTACATGTCTGACGTAACTAATTTTCCAAGTTATCTCTCATTCTTTGTATTGAGTTATAAAAGCTATTTTAAGACGTCAATATTAAGAGCTTGTTTCGTTAAGGGGAGACATGATTTTCGTCACCTCTGCAACGTACAGCATATTCCACATCATTATGTACTAAATTGCCTTCTAAATTTCTATAAAACTTCTCAGCGTCTCAGTTTATTTCACGTCACATAATTAGGTATATGATATTCTGAAATATATCAAGCATGAATAAAACTACATAATTCTATAATAGCAAAACAATTCTTCGTCCTCACATCAGCGTGCTGAGACATGGGAAATTAAATATGAGTTGAATATTACCAATATTGGCAGTTATACGTTACGTTTTCATCACGTGACATCACAGCTTCAATCCAGACACATATGTAGTTTCGTTAAGTTAATTCGAAACACATTTGGACCTTGAAAGTTTAATACTGGAAGTGGAAATCTTCAGAAACACCCTCCCCCTCAAATATAACACTATCCCTGTAACAGGCAGTGGAGGTCCATAGGGTTGTGAGACGTCGAGGCTCCAATATTTTCTAGACAGTCGGCTCACAGATGGCGGTGAAGTTGTCAGCCTCACACGCCGGCAGCCATTTACGCCCCAGGAAAATTCGTGGTACTCATTTCTATAAAGGCTCATTCGACTCCAGGACCACAATGCGGCTGGAAGGATTAGATAAATTAAAAAATAAAATCCAATGATTTCATCGGAAATCGAACCCGCTACCTTCCGGCTTGTAGCACAGTGCCTCAACCAACTATGCCACAGAGTGCCACATAAAGTTAAAGATATCACTGTAACAGATTATGGGGGGGCATAGATTTGTGAGAGGTCGAGGTTCTCATATTTTCTAGACAATCGGCTCACAGATGGCGGTGAGGTCGTCAGTCTTACGCACCGGCCCCCCTTTACTTCCAGAAAGATTTCTGGTACTCATTTCTGAGAGATGCTGGGTCCAGTGTATTTAATAGATCATTGTGGGCTACTTGCATTGGAAACGTCTACACTCGAAGGAAAAGCCTCGATTTTTGCAGTGTTATAAGTGACATTGCAAATCACCTGATATCTGCATCACACTCGTGGCTGATGATACGCCGGTGGACAAAACAAGAACCAAAATGATATCCATACGAAAGAGGATAAGGCGTAAGGACATTCATATATAATTTATCAAGTTTATGAGACACTGTCTTCATGTGCTACACTTTGAATCTGTAAATATTAGGAGTAATTGCGTTTAGGAATTTCCAAATTCTTATTCCCTTAAATATGAAAATATCATCCTAGAATAATTAATGAAAGGGGCATTAGAAAATAGAAAACTTCACTATTTAAGATAGGGAAAACTTAGGAAATATATTAGCTCTAAGAGAAAAGAAAACAAAATTGAAGCATGTACATCGAAATAGGGTGAATAGATAGAAAAGCGCGAGCAATATATCAGCGAAATAATATATATGTATATTTTAACAGTGAGCAGAGGAATATCCTAGATGAAATAAGAAAACGGAAGGCTAATTGGATCGGTCATATCTTACGCAGAAACTGCCTTCTAAAAGAAGTTACTGAAGGAAAGGTAGAGGGGCAGATAGAAGTGACAAGAAGATGCTGGATGACCTTGGGGACAGAAGAGGATACTGTCATTTGAAGGAGAAAGCTCTAGATCGCATTAAGTGGAGGAATTGTTTTGGAAGAGACTGTGGACCTGTCGTCTGACAGATTACTGATGATGATGATGGTGATGATGATACATTTTAACATTCATTTCAACCTTAAATTCGACCTTGATTTAACCTTTAACTAGATATACAGTACAATAACTAATTATATCTAATATCAAAACAACTGGACTGAAAGTATCCAATACTAAGAGTTTTGCTACCAAGCAGAACATTGCATATTATGTAGTCATATTCAAATTATGGATAAATATTAAAAAAAGTTCATATAAACACAAACAATACACTTGATGACGACCCAATAAGGGTCGAAACATGTCTTGTTTTAAGGGTTTAAGATTGTAGTGTAAATAACCTAAATTTATACATTTTATAAGAAATTATTTTGACGGCGGTGGTAAAAATACTCAATATAATTGGCTGTTGGCCAATCACAGTGACCGCGCTGTCTAAGGTATAAACTCTCTTCCCTCGCTCGAACACTGGGATCGTGGGTTCGAATCCCACTCGAGGCATGGTTATCTGTGTGCGTTTATTCTGTGTTTGTGTTGTTTCGTTTGTAGGTAGCGGCTTTGCGACGGGCTTATCCCCCATCCAAGGAGTCCTATCGATTGCGTAAAAAGATTAAGGAACTGAAAAAGCTGCCAAGGTTAGATAGATAGATAGACTATTATGTCTCCTAATGATTTCAATGTCAAATACACAAACTGCTCGTTGCATATTAAAGGTGAATTAAGGAATTAATATTTTTTCCCAAGTACGAGAAGAAAATTCATTGAAGCAGAAGCACGTCTAATCGTGTGTGTGTAATGAGTCATGGCAAAACTCCTCCGTTGCCTAGCAGAGACATTTGAAGTCTTTGCGCTGTGTTTTTTTATGAGTTTTATCTCAAAAACTTTGCGATCATGACAATCATAAATTACAAAATCTTATATGCGGTATATTTACTATACTTTACTAAAGTTTATCTACTTATCAGTGTATTACTATTAATGAGGAATTTGTCTATTGTTAGCGTCAGGCAATTTTTGTTGAGAAGCCAGTTTAGTCTCGACAGTGGAGATAGAATGCGAATCACACGCCAGACATGTAAAGAAAACACCATCAGCCATGGCTGCAATGTGATTGAAGACGTGACTCTGCGCCCGAGAGAAGTACGGATAACATATTATTAAGAATCAGTGATAGGGTACAGCGCGAACTATATTCCTGCTCAACATGCAGCCCGTACATGCTAATCACTACACACCTCCATAATATTTCGTTCTCAACAATACAAAACATCCAGAATATATTGGTTATGCTTTTGCATATCAATGTATGCTACTGGATAAGAATAAGCACGAATCATTTGAGTAATAGTACGTGTTTATCTAAGCATTTTTGGTACAATATGCCAGAAGTTGCCGCAGTACAAGGGACTTAGTCCCACCCCACTAGCATTAGCTATTTTAAATATTATCAGTGTAACTGGACTGCCTCTGTGGTTTAGTGGTCAGAGTACCTGGCTACAGATCCAGAGGTCTGGGTTAGATTTCCGGCCCTACCAGATTTTTCTGAGAAGTAGTGGGTCTGGAACGGGGTCCACTCAGCCTCGTGCTGATAAAGGAGCTATTTCATGGAAACAGCGGTTCCGGTCTAGAAGACCGAGATTAACGGCCGTGGGGATCACAGAAATCTGTACGTGAATAGATTCTACATTTGGATGTAAAACTGAAAACGGGATAAATTCCACCAGACATTTTACCACGCGTTATATCAACTGCAGTAGCTACCTGTCGTCAGAAGATGGCGAGATACGAATATTAACACTATCCAGTCTTATTTAATTGAGATCTCTATATCAATAATAATAGTTGGAGGGATACTGAACAGCCACTTCCGATAAACATGTACCACTTCCTCGCTTAGAGACAAGATTCGTTTCTCGTTTCTATCGTAGAAATTACTATTTTCCTCCTAAGCTTTTCACCTCTAGTAACTTTCCTCGTTGAGGCCGCGCCATAGCTCAAGCTGTTAGTCGCTGCCTTCCCACCGTAGAGGCCCGGGTTCGATCCCGGGTCTCGTCAAGTGGGATTTTTGGTGGACAAAGTGGCGCTGGTATGGGTTTTCTCAGAGTACTTCGGTTTCCCCTGCCAATCTTCATTCCGCTAATTGCTCCACAATCACCCTCACCTATCATCTGGGGCTGGTACAATAGGTCAGAAGTGGCGGGACTACAAGGGACCCCACTAGAAATAAAAAAACTTTCCTTCCTATAATTATGTATGGATATTATTAAATATAAAAACAATCCAAAGAAGTAAATAAAACGTTTAAAAACAGACTGAATCTGCGAGATGTTCACTGAACCAGTCACGTGAGAAATGACCGAGCAACTGCGCATGCGTCCAAACAGAGAGAGAGAGGAAGACGACCACGTGATTCATTGTTCGACTTACGAGTTTGTGTGCGAGTTGCAAAACCGGATTATCGTGTTTGTTCGAATATCAAACCGTTTCAGGGTCAATTGTAAAGAGTTTATTATGATAAACAATATGGAAAATAAGTAATCTCTGAAATTACAAGAGGGTCATTAATCAACCAATCCTATCGTAACAGATGAGCTGAGAATAGCGCAACCGAGGTACGAAAAGTTTGACAGATTTCCATTTTACTTGTCGCCACGTCTGAATTTCTCATGGGCGCTCTGATGTTCTACACGGCTCAAGGTGAAAAAAAACAATTTTATATACCCGTTCGCAATCTGTAACGGTGCCGTAAAAGTTAAGTACAAAATAGGGGCCCCTGGTGAAGCGAGTTCGTTGCTTAACATGAGGGCTTGTTATCGAAATTAAGTACTTGAAAGAACACGCAACGGAGCGATTATTTTATATGAAAAATAAAATGCAATGCATTGCACGCAACGCGTCACATTTTGGGTCAGACCCTCCTAATGACAACACCAGTACGTGCACTCATTCTCTGCACGACACGCCGTCGCAATCACTCTCGACGCCGTACGGCGCAGAATAAGGACGCTTCTGAAACCGTTGTTTGAGTGCTTTGTGGCATAATTTGGCGTCAACGTCGGACTGTACTGATGCGAATTATTTATGGTCTCTGTAGATAGATCACAGGAACGTAACATGACTGCACTCAACTCACTAGGTACATATCTTTAAACTCCATCTTCTTTCTCGTAAATTGCTTTCCTTTGAGTCTAATTTTAATCGCGTAAATTGCATCAGTGCACATAAGAAAATGTTCTTCGGTTTTTAATATCATTTCAAAATTCATAACCCAAAACTGAGTTTCATCAAAATACGCTAATAGTTAGGAATGCATTTTAATCTAATTTGATAGGAAAGTAAATTGTCATAATGCATTGTTCTTAATACCCTTTTAGGTCTAAAATAGTTACTTGTTTAATAACATGGGACACACAACTTCCGAGGCTACTTATATAGAAATAACTTATGATTTCAGTTCGATAGTGTGTTAATTTGTATTTACAGACGCTTCTGCAACTAAAATTCTCTTTAAAAAGGAGTTCTACAATGTGATTCTAAATTACTGTCGGGGTTTTCGTGGTATATAATTTCCAAATCCGAAACAAAATAAATAAAACAGCTTAAGAAATATGAAAGTGCAACCCAAAATGTTTTATTTTGTCATGCAACATTCGCCACATTGATTTCTGGGAGGAGATATGACGTCATTCCACAAAATGGCGACTGTTCAAGAGAAAACAATGTGCGCACTTTGATTTTTCGAAACGAAGTTCGTTATCAAAATCCAACGTCGTGACAGAACTCAATATGAAAAAGATCCATCTTCAGGCAATGCAATCGACGATGGCTGAAACAATTTCAACAAGACTGGTAGTGTTCTGTACCGAAAAGGAACAGGAAGACCGGGCACTTCCCAGGAAGATGCTCATCAAATCCAGGAAGCGTTTCCTCGAAGACAACAAAATCAACTAGACGAGCTTCTTTGCACATTGATATACCACAAACGTAAAAGATCCTCATGTCTCTAAGAGATCTCTGAGAAAAATTAGGCAAAAAGTTTCCCGCCCAAGTAGTTTCCAATGTCTCCGGTAGATGGGGAAGTTATCGGGTACCACTGCCAGAAGAGGGCCGAACTCGCTGGCAGAAAGGGGCTGATAGCGAGCAGCAGTATAGGTAGGGTATGGCGACAGTAGAAATTAAAGGGGGACGTACAATACACTACTAGTCGCGGTGCATGGGGAAACCCACCCCCTCTAATACTGAATAAATGAATACGTTTTCATATTCCTTAAACAGTTTTATTTTATTTTTCTGATTTGCAAAATATGGCCCATGGAAACACCGACAATATTTTAGACTCATTCTATATAATTGAAAAATATGCTACATAAATGTCTTGAGATGGCTCAGTGTCAGCAAGGGGACATAACCAACGGCGTAATGGCAAAGCCCAGTGACATGTCATAAAACCCCAAAATATATTTTTGTTAGTGGAAAAATGCCGACTGAATAGAAAAGAACATACGTATGTACTACTTCCGTGAATTTACCGAAATTTAGAGCAGGTTTTTCCACTCGATACTTAAATAAAAAAAACCCACAAAACCTTGTTACATATATCGTGAAGTACAGAGTATGCAGAAAGTACGCATTGCTCAAACTCTACAAACTGATCTGGGTGTTCACAGAATGTGACATGGGACAAACAGGACATTTTAACATGCCAGAAGAGTAACCTGTGAAACTATATGCTTATAGGCCTGATGATGCCATTTTGAACGCCGAAACAAGTAGCAAAAGTATCTCCTAGAGCTAGTTACACATTTTATTGATTGTTGGGTTATAACGGTTTTCAGTAAGAAATGATATATGCAAATCCTTTCGTTAAACCATACTATCTGCTAGCAAATATTATTTGGCAAGTAACTAATTGACCGGTCACGGTAGCCGAGCGGTCTAAGGCGTGCACTGTCTTCGCTCGCTTGGAAGCCAGGATCGTGGGTTCGGATCTGTGTCCTGTGAGGTACGAACTGAATTCTTATATATTATTCTTATACACTGCCGGTCACAGTAGCCGAGTAGTCTAAGGCATGTACTGTCTTCGCTCGCTTGGAAGCCGGGATCGTGGGTTCGGATCTGTTTCCTGTGAGGTACGAACTGAATTCTTATATATTATTCTTATACACTGCCGGTCACGGTAGCCGAGCGGTCTAAGGCATGTACTGTCTTCGCTCGCTCGAAAGCCGGGATCGTTGGTTCGAATCCCACTCAGGGCATGGATGTTTAGTTTGTGTGTGATTTTCTGTGTTTGTGTACAGGTAGAGGCCTTGCGACGAGCTGATCACCCGCCCAAGGAGTCCTACCGTATGTGTAAGATCTAGAAACACCGAAGTGAACGGAGAAGTTCATGGAAGAGGGCCTAGGCCCACTGGGGCTGTAGTGCCAAGTAAAAAGGAAGTAACTAATTACTGTTGGGAAGAATCCTGAGTACACTTGCATCTGGAAAGAGTCGCCTAACCTGGAGATCTGTTCTGCCGTGGTGGAGTGGTTTAGTGGTCGCTGGTTTATGTGTACGGGTACGTGTGTTATGGACTTCTGTGGGACTGAACAGTATGGCATCAGATGCCGGATTAAAAGCAACCAAGGCCCACAAATCGCTGAACGGTGT
The DNA here is from genome assembly GCF_002891405.2 of Cryptotermes secundus. Classification (NCBI taxonomy): domain Eukaryota; kingdom Metazoa; phylum Arthropoda; class Insecta; order Blattodea; family Kalotermitidae; genus Cryptotermes; species Cryptotermes secundus. Next base: position 202,910 of record NW_019724641.1, read on the forward strand.
ACTAACAAGCAACAAATCCCACACAGATAGACACAAAATGAGAAGACCACAGGTATAGACACGCTGTCATGTTCGTGGACTTTTCGCTATTAATGAGAACAGAAACGTTAGAGGGACTGTCTAAACCAATGTTTCTCAACCGCCGGGCCGCGGCCCACTACCGGGCCCTCGTCTTATAAAGAAAGAATTTACCGGTCCGCGGTCTCACAAACGTTGAGAGCCACTGGTCTAAACCACTGATGGCACTGCCATCTATCTTTATGTTATGAATCTGTCTGTAATCTGGTGATGACATTTCTGGTTAGATTTTGTACGACAGCCTGAAGGGATAAATCTTTTGACAAGGCGAAATATCTTTATATATATATTTGTCGGTCACTGTAGCCGAGCGGTAACCGTGATCGTGAGTTCGAATCCCACTCAGGGAATGGATTTTTAGTGCTTGTGTACAGGTAGAGGCCTTGAAACGAGCTGATAACCATCCCAAGGAGTCCTACCAAATGTCTAAGATCTAGTAAATCGAAGTGAAGGGGCCGCGCCAGAACTCAAGAGGTTAGTCTCTGGCTTCCGACCCCGGCCCCCGGGTTCGATCCCGGGTCTGGTCAAGTGGGATTTGTGGTGGACAAAGTGGCGCTGGGGCAGGTTTTCTCCGAGTACTTCGGTTTCCTCTACCAATCTTCATTCCACCAAATGCTCCACAATCACCCTCACCTATAATCTGGGGCTGGTACAATAGGTCAGAAGTGGCGGGACTACAAGGGACTTAGTCCCACCCCACTAGCAATAAAAATCGAAGTGAAACGGAGAGTTTCATGGAGGTAGACCAAGGCCCAATTTAGTGTTGTAGTGCCAAAAGAAAAAATATATATACTAATTACCTTGTATCCAAGAATCTGTGATAAAGGTTAGGATCTTGACAAGATTTCTAATAATTTCTCGCTTGCAGTTACATAAAATCTCCAGAATATATATATGTCTCAAAAGATTTTAAATAAATTTTAAATACGAAGACAATATATATCCCAACCGCGGTGTATAAAATAAAAGAAAAATGCCCACGTGATACAAACTCATTAATAAGAAACACAAACATAGTAACAATAATTCTACATGCAAGCAGTAACACTAAATATACCTGGAGCGTTTCCGCGCTAGAGGAAATAGAGGAGCATATTCAGTACTACAGTGCGTTCAGTTAAGGAGGAAACTTCGCAACACCGTCGACCGGGCCCAACATTCCTCACAGATTGCTGCTGTAACTGCTGATAGCAGAATGAGTCATTAGCGCTGAAAGAAGCTCACCGTTAGTTACAGCAGCAATCTGTGAGGAATATTGGGCCCGGTCGACGGTGTTGCGAAGTTTCCTCCTCGATTGAACATTCTGTATTATTGAAATATTTTACCCAAAAGAACGAGTGTTGAACAAAAGAGAACTCCCTGGACTCTATCTCTTCTTCCCCTCTTTACGCTCTCCTGTCGTTCCAGAAGAGGGAAATTTCTTCGTGTTAAATTCCCGGAAGCGATAAGGAATAATTACACTTTATTCTCATTTCTGCCTAAACAATAAAAGCGTCCGCAAATACACATTCTGCACTGTTTATCAGATAATTTAGAAATGTGCATAAAAAGCGCCAAAACCCTTTGTATTTTGGAAATTCTTTTAACAAGTAAGGGTCGGAGGGGTATTTCAATTCAACGTCGGTCTTCTGGTAAATTAGTTATACGTATGAAAATGGGGGGCAAATCTGAGTGTGTAAAATTACAAAACCTACTCTCGGGATATAAAGTGGAGCCAATTACATGCAAAACCTATTGCCACGTGTAGAGGGTACACGTTACGAAATGACGGATTCTAGTTCGGATGATTGTATTAATTAGCGCCTGAGATACAACCTCTTTTAGTTACACTTGGTTAAAGCGCTATCGCTGATTTACATACATTTCATAATCCACAGTTGCGAACGCCCTACGATTCTCAGTCTCTACTAGTCGTCTCCTAGCAATGGATCCTAACACAGAAACTACCACTCAAATTACTACAAGTATTACATCTTCCAATTACATTTCCAGTATTCACACGACGAACTTTCCGTGGCTGTCACTTAAACACTCTCAAATATTCCTCAATACCGAAATTTGTTTTTTTCCTTCTTATTTTACGACCGACGGTCAGTCGGCCAGTCTGTCTTGGCATAAAGCACCCATCTGGGGTTTGCGACCAGATATTTATTACTGATTGATATTTACGATCTTCTTTTTGTGGAGCGCCCTCTCTGATGAGAGGACGGGTCTGTCTTTTGTATATGTTGCTGGCCCTTGTCAGCTTAGTCTTTCTCGGGTCCTAGTCCCTTGGGACTTGAGACCTTATTTTACTGTCTCAGATTTGAGACTTCCTTTTTCGTCGCCTCTTACGACTCGTAGGGTCACGGTGGAGGTATTCGACCCCGCCTCCACACGGGGGTTAAATCTGTTCTGTCCCTAACTGTCGTTAAATAGCTTCCGCACTGACCAAACAGAAAACAGCCTATATTGTTTTAACGTGTCTACCGAGCGATCGCATAGCAACGGCCATTGTGCCGACCGCACAGAAGGAGCCTCACTCCCATTATTGCCTTGTGTGTATTAGGTCGCGAGATGTTTAACGGTCAGTTACCTAGCAACGCTCTGTCCATCCAAGTTAACATATGAAACTGCTACTAGTATAATTCTTTTTTGCAACGCAGCAGACAAAGTTCAAACCCGGAAACGGCTCAGGTAGTGTTCGCACCAATGAAGCTTTCTGCATTACAAGTATAATCGTTTTACGTTTCACGGTCTATACCTAATGAGTACACACTGGTGCATATCGTAATATGTAGACCCGTTGCTGGAGAATGACAGCGAGATAAGCAGATATACGGGAGCCGTTACTGAGTAACGTCTTCCAAACAAATATGTTCCCAAAGGAACGATTAAATTACAACAACGAGGAGCGGTGTTTTCTACTCTCTCCGTGTCAAAATGTTACAAGCGGGACAAGCTGGGAAGTGCAGTTTGTTAAAAGAAGTGTAGAAGATTGTGTAACTGTCCAGTTTATGGGAAGGTCAATGGATGTTTGTGTATGGTTAGGGTTTTGTGAAATTCCTCACTTTCGCCTCACAATTTGGATTTTCCCCCTTGAGACATGCAGCAAGTGGCTTGGGTCAAGCTTGAAGCCAGCTGCCCTTTCGTAAATCAGTTAATTTAATGCGTAAAACAAGGCCGAGTTCTTTAGAAATTCTAAACTTGACAGGGGAAGCCATAAATTTAGCAGCGTCGTTCCCTGCTAACCCAAAATCTCAGTTTGACAGCCACGCAGCAGGTGGCAAAGTTCACCCCTAAACTGTACACTAGTGGATATTCGCTTTCCTAATTGGAGGAGAATGATAAGCAACCTCCCAGTCTGCCCGGTCCAGCCAATCATCGTCTGAAGTGGGAGGTCCTTTGCCCGAGTTTTTGAGTGACCAGGGCAAGTATTTACCATTCAGAGGGTGCTTGGCAAGGAGACTTTGAAAGTTACGTTCACCGGGGGTACACGTGTTCGGTTCCCCGTAAACACGCCCTGTGGTAACTATTAAGTGTGCGTCCCCAGAACAGTAAGTAAGCCTACATCCACGAATCTGTGAAGTGTACCCCTACGGTGCTGTTCTATTTAATTAGTGCAAATTTAATAAAGACTCCATACAGTTAATTGGTGTTGTGGTGATTTCCCTACGCCTAAAGCCCCACTAATCACCCAAGTCGTGGCCTGTCAACACGCCCTGAAAGGAATCGAATTGCTCTACCGGAGCTAGCAGAACCGAAGAAAAACGGTTACAATTGATGTGAGATGGCCGCCAGTTGCAACAATGTCAGTTGTGTGATATTCTACAGCCGGGAAGGACGTAAGCAGAGGACATTGCTAGGATCCGTTACCAGGAAACGACTAGTGAAAAAACGGAAGACTTTATGTGTGCTGCAATTACAGATATCTTTTAGAGGGTGTAAACCTGTAAGACTGTGCGTGAAGTGTGCGTATAAGCATTTAATAAATATAATCATTAATCCAAACCCCGTCTATAGTCACTCAGACATATGACAATATATTATGTAGGCTTTAGACCTTAGACGCAGCATAATGAAGCTCGTGGACAAATGTAAGGGACATATAAAATTTACTGAAGGGAGTACGAGGTAGCGTAGTTAGTTGAGTCGATACGCTACAGGTTTGGAGGTCACGGGTTCGATTCCATATGAGTTTACTGGATTTTTCAATTGACCTATTCCTTCCGACAGCACTATGGCCCTGGAGTCGACTCAGCCTCTAACAGAAATGAGTACCAGAAATATTCCTGGGAGTAAAGGGCGGCCGGTGCGTAAGGCTGACAACCTCACCGCCATCTGTGAGCCAATTATTTAGGAAATGTGGAATCTTCGACGTTTCACAACCCTATCGGCCTCCACGGCCTCTTACACGGATAATTTTACCTTACTTTCTTTTTACTGAACTTCAAACCTTACAGTTTTCCAGCAAAACATCTGTTCGTCACCCCATTATCTTAAATTATTCTAAAGCGAGACATTATGTCACGCGCCTCTGCAATATTTTTCCATCGCGATGCGGCACGCTGGTCAGTTTATCCATAAAACGGTTGCTGAGCAACGAAACAGCGGTGCGATCGCTTTATGCACTATAAAACCAGACATAGTCTCCTCGACGGAAGCCCGGAGAGGGGGAAAACTGGAGAGATGAAAGGATTCTATTTTGCAGGAAGGATACTGTATGAATAAAATTTCAAACTCCCGAAGGTAAACCGTTATGACATACACCACGGTTGCGAGACGGTCACCGTAGAGTCCCTCTCCAGGGTCTCGGGTTTAATTATCAGTAGGACAGACCCCCTATGCTCTGCTAGTCCTCTGAAGAGAAACTGGGATTGCCTCATATAGAATCATAACCACTTCCTTCCAGAGAATTTTCTACTCATCATTCATAATCATCTTCTCATTCGACGTTGCGTAAGTCTACGTAACTGAAAAATTCCGATCAATAAACTAAGAAATTGACAGTCACTCATGGAGCCGAGCTCTTCTTTAGAAACCGCCAATTATGCAGTTACTCGAGAAGTTTTCAGCATTTTTTGGAACCCGAAGGTTCATTACCGTGTTCACAAGAGCCCTCCACTAGTCCCTATCCTGAGCTAGATCAATTCATTGCATACAATTCCACCCTATCTCTCTAAGATCCATTTTAATATTATCTGCTCAACTACATCTAGGTCTTCCTGGTGGTCTCTTTCCTTCTGGTTTTCTCACAAAAATCCTACATTCATTTTCTGTCCCAATTCATGCTACATACCCGTACAAGCTCATCCTCCTTAACTTGATCATTCTAATTATACTTGGAGAAGAGTACAAGTTATGAAGTTTCTCATTATGCAGTTTTCTCCAACCTCCTGTCACTTCATCCCTCTTCTGTGCAAATATTCTCCTCAACACCCTGTTCACAATCACACCTCTTCCCTTAATATCAGAGTCCACACATCACACCCATACAGTAAAAATTATAGTTTTGTATATTCTAATTTTTACTTTTTTGGACAGCAGAAGAGAAGAAATTAAAACAGTAACAAAAAGTATTCATAATTAATAAATTTGCAGGTTTACATACTCACTAACTGCAATCTGTATCTTCTGCCTGCGTACAATGAGACCTGTCACCTCACTCACAAAAATCCTACTGCTTAATGTTTCCTTCCTGCCTTAAAATGAATCCAATTGCCTATATGTGCTGTACTTCACGACTCACTACTTAAATCGACAGAAGATTTCCTGCTGCTATAAAGCTCGAATGTTCATTATTGTCAAAAGAATAAAGCACCATAAAACATACAGCTATTCCTGTAACAGACCATGGAGGCCCATTGGGTTGTGAGACGTCGATGCTCCCACATTTTCTACAGCATCAGCTGAGAGATGGCGGTGAGGATACGTATAAGTCTTGTGCAATGGCCATCTTTTACTCCTAGAAAGATTCCTGGTACTCATGTCTGTTAGAGGCTGAGTCGACCCCAGGGCCATAGTGCGGCTGGAAGGATTAGATGAATTAAAAATTCCAATTACCTCATCGGGAATCGAACCCGCGACCTTCCGGCTTGTAGCGTAGTGCCTCAACCAACTACGTTATTTCGTCCCCCTAAATAAAGCACCACGCTGAAACTTATCTACAAGGTACGGTCTCCTCTTTCTCTTCCGATGGTCTCAGGACACGTCCCCTTCTTCACTTTACAGACACCTCATACTTTATTTACATGTAAAACTCATCGGAGTTCGTACTATGCTCCCTGTTAGTTCATTCTGCCTTCAGAAAGTCACAATAATATTCTCATTGCGACTGCTGTATTTCTGTGTAATATTACTGGCTAGACAGTACAACAAAGGACTCTTCTGGTGTGTTTTATTCAGGTGACTCGGGACTGCTAGGGCCTCACTGTCACCCAGAGAAGAATTATGACACGGGAGTCTTTCCTTTGATGTGGCGCTTCTCTGAGACAGCTTCATGCAAGTCTGACACCAACTGTCGTGAAAGCGAGATGGTAGCGTTATATGAGACTGTTCAGTCTGATGCTAAGGGTCGACAAATGGGTCCTCCAATAATGCAGTGAATAAAACAGTAACATAAATTTTCTCTTAGGCCAGACTGTACGGATGTCTGCTCGGTTCCCCAGTAACGTCATCTTATCAAAGAACTTGGTCTGAAATCGAAGCGTGTGTTTTGATGTCCTATAATCCGTATTAATCGATAAATTAGTGTTAAATTTAAATTTACATCTTCAGTTTACCTTCCTGCTAATTTATTATTGGTCACGATAGCTGAGCGGTCTGAGGCATGAATTGTCTTCGTTTGCTAGGAAACCGGGATCGTAGGTTCGAATCCCACACAATGCATCGATGTTTCGTATGTGTTTGTGTTTGCCTGTGTTTAGGTAGAGGCTTTGCGACTAGCTGATCACTCGTTTAAAGTGCCTTAGCGTCTGTAATATGATCAAAATGAGAAAAATAACCTCTACACAGTAAAAGTATAAAGGCTCGGCCACACAGAGCGCTACGCTTGTTCGCTACGTACGCTACGTACGCTGTGTACACTCTGCGACGCAGCTAACATAGGGAACATAGCGTACGTAGCGTACGGATGTCTGTGTGGCCAGTCACACTGGCAATAAATGGAGATATTTTTCTGTTCGTATAGCGAACATAGCGTACGTAGCGTGTGTCGCGTACGTAGCGCTCTGTGTGGCTGAACCTTAACAGGTATATTCAACGTCGTAAATTCTCCATACTGACAGCGTCGTAAAAAGAAGCACAAAAGTCTTCCATCACCGCCTCCAACAGTGTCGCAACCATCACTAACGCCAACACTGTTGCCACCAAATCCGGCGTCCATGACCACGTCACACAAAAGTTTGGAGAGAGAATTGAGCATATTTAAGTACATATGTAGCGCCTCAATATATGTATTAAATACGGAGCGATGCTTGATTTGGGGGACATAAACACTCAATAGGGAACAAGAAAAAAAAAACAGACAACATAATTCGTTACTGCATACAGAACTGAATATTGGCGAGTACATCACATTCGTCCGTGTGTAAATATTTAAATAAGCTTTTGTTTTATAATGCACATCGTGTCACATGCTGAGGAACTGCTGACGTCCCGAAACTTTTCGATGTAATGAACCATCAATGCTCACGTAAGCACCCATTGCGCATAAATTGCTTACATCCGTATAACGTGTGTTGATAATGCAATGTTTCTAATTTATTGTTTGTGGCCAGAAAGCGGACAGATAAATTCCCAATATTACGGTACATTTGATTGAGGTTTTATAACAATTCCAACGTACATTTCGAGATTAACAAGATCGGGAAATAACTAATCGCTTACTTTTTTCAATATGACACGTACCGCACAGAAAACTAATCCAGAAATTCTTCTACTGTTGCAGCGGTAACATTTTTAACAAGCTGTTGCCTAGCAACGATAGGAGGGATAAACATACAGACACACAGACTGATGGGAGGGATTTATGAAGTACGCCGTTGTGATGCGCTAAGGTGTCATGACGTACATACCAAGTTTCATAAAGTTTGGTTCAGACATTCAGCGGTTAATAGGCCGGACACACATACATACACACACACAGACAACAAGGCGATCTAATAAGAATAATTTTGTTCTTCAAAATACGGAAATTCTGCTAAAATGTACTAAACTTTATAGAGTTCTTCAAAGATACATGAACATACATTTAAGTGAGAAGTTACATGATCTTAAACGAATTCTTATTGTGTATCGAGGATGCGCCTTATAGACCGGCGGAAGTGAACGTTTCAGAGGCATACCTCGCTTCCATCTTCAGGGTCAAAAAGGAAGCCAAGTAACAAACCAGGATGAAGCAGACAGCAAGCAGAGCATATATTCCTCCGAAACGTCTGTTGACTGGGACACACAGTAGCATAGTTGGTTGAGGCATTATACTACAAGCCGGAAAGTCGGGGGTTGGATTCCTGATGGTGTCACTGAACATTTAACTTTACGTAATCCTTCCAGCCACACAATGGACTCAGGGTCTAATCAGCCTCTAACAGAAATGAGTACCACGAATCTTCCTGGGGGATAAAGGGCGGCCGGTGCGTAAGCTTGACAATCTCACCGCCGTCTGTATAGAAAATGTGGAAGCCTCGACGTCTCACAACCCTATGGGCTTCCACGGCCTGTTACAGTGATACGACTTATTACGTGTCTACGCGAAGTTAAGTGCATATATACACTATTTAGAAGAGTTTTCATGAACCCTGACCTTCGGTCTGAAGCAAAGATTTGATTACTTACATTACCAACGCAATGCTCGCAACTGGAACTATGAGTTAGAGATTGCATCGCGTCTTATCACCACTGAAATTCATTTCTGGCTACGGAAGTTGTAACCATCTTGAGACTTAACGTGGTTTGGGCTTCCCTGGGACCCTCGGCATCCACAAAATAGAAAACAACCGATCAGTAAACAAGTACTACAAGCACTGTTTTAGTTTTCTGGAAGGGAGAGACGCCGGTTGACAACCCGTCGATGTTGTCCTCACAGTAACGCGGATAACATTAATGTAATATTGAGTGTCGACGTTGTTATGAGCTCGGACCTGAGACAGTAAAATGTGGTCATGAGATCAGAGGGACTCGGATCTGAGAATGACTGCGCTGACGAGGTCCAACAGCAATTGTAAACGACAGACCCATCCTCTTGTCAGAGAGGATGTTACATAAGGACTATGACCGCAGGTGTTTAGCCGAAAAAAAATACTGGTCGTGAGTCTCAAGGGGCTTGTCGCCAAGACAAACTAATTGGCGATTAACCGCCAGTAGTAAAGCTAAAAACGAAAGCAGGATGAAGAATGTTACAGAATAAAAAACAAACGCCGTGGCCAGTAGTCTGCAAGCGAACTATACCGACCGAGCGACCGCCTCTTGTCGGTCGAGTTAGTGTCAATTTTAGCGGACAGAGGGTGTCATGTGATCAGCATAACGGATCTCCACGAACGTTACTTTCGATTTTGTAGACCAGAGCCGCTATTTCCTTGAAATAGCTCCTCAATTATCCTCACGAGGCTGAGTGGACCACGTTCCAGACCCACTACTTCTCAGAAAATTTAGTAGCGCCGGGAATCGAACCCGGGTTCTCAGGATCTGTAGGCAGGAGCTTGACCGCTAGACCACAGAGGCGGTCATGCTACAGAATAATTGCGATTATGTTCCTAGACATCTCTTATATGCACCGTTGGAGAACCGAAACAAACTTGTCAGGTGGAAAGTTTTCTTCCCTAGCTATGAGAATAGCACGTGGTTACCTGAAGAAGAAGAGACTTCCTTCATAAATGACGTAATTGGGAAGAGACAATCTTTGGATCTGACCGCATATAGGAAGACTGTGCATTCAGGGAGTTTCCCTTTATTTGGCTACAGCACCATTTAGGAAGGAAAGCAAAGAATAACCATTCCGGGAGATAGAGAGAGGGAAGAGCGTTGGGCACGTGACGGCGCTCCCACGCTATGAAACAGGCCAATTCAGAGCGCTGCCATTTATCATGGTCTCACCTAGCCCCCACACCACACCTTCCATTCCTACTTTTCCTTTTCTGCCTGCTACAGGGGCCTAAAATCAATGAAATGCTTTGCTTGCTGGAGTGATGAGTTGCGGTAGGACGGGGGGTGACGTGGAACAGCACAACAACGTATTACACAAAATAGATCTTCACTTTTTTGGAATAGACACATTTGGTTTCTCGGCTCTGAATTTCTGTGTCAGACAACGTACTTTTGATGAAATTTCGCACGTAGTTCTCTTGCATAACTTTAAGCAAAATCGCGAAAACAATTACAATTCAACCCCCACAAACAGATGTCCTTAAAGAAGCAAGTGTTTTTTTCTGATGACACGTAGAATGAAAAAGACTGCTTCAAAAATTGACAACGGAATTTTAGAATTGTGACGATCAAGAATTCTCCTCTTGTAATATTAGTATCGCCGGTCACGGTAGCCGAGCGGTCTAAGGCATGCACTGTCTTCACTCGCTCGGAAGCCGGGATCGTGGGTTCGGATCTGTTTCCTGTGAGGTACGACCTGAATTCTTATATATTGTTCTTATACACTGCCGGTCACGGTAGCCGAGCGGTCTAAGGCATGCACTGTCTTCGCTCGCTCGGAAACTGGGATCGTGCGTTCGAATTCCACTCAGGGCATGGATGTTTAGTTTGTGTGTGTGCGTTTTTCTGTGTTTGTGTACACGTAGAGGCCTTGCGACGTGCTGATCACCCGTCCAAGGAGTCCTACCGTATGTCTAAGATCTAGAAAAACTGAAGTGAGACGAGAAGTTCATGGAGGTAGGCCTAGGCCCACTGGGGATGTAGTAGCAAGTGGGGAAAAAAATACTACTATCTGTTGTATTTTGTTGCTAGGCGCTCAGAAAATTAATCGTTTCTACAGATTTCAGCTCATTAAAAAGCTCTTGAAGGAATTTAAAAAGAAAAAGTAAGACAAAAAATATATACCTCATCAATTAAACCCATAGATAAATATCTGTGACTGGGAGCAGGTTCTCCTGCTGTTTTTTTTTATTGCTAGTGGGGTGGGACTAAGTCCCTTGTACTGCGGCCACTTCTGGCCTATTGTACCAGCCCCAGATGATAGGTGAGGGTGATTGTGGAGCAATTGGTGGAATGAAGATTGGCAGGGGAAACCGAAGTACTCGGAGAAAACCTGCCCCAGCGCCACTTTGTCCACCACAAATCCAACTTGCCCAGACCCGGGATCGATCCCAGGCTGCCGCGGTGGGAAGCCAGCGACTAACCGCTTGAGCTGTGGCGTGGCCCTTCTTCTCCTGTTACACAATGTAATGAGGTAATTTATGCAGTTTCAGGTAAAATTTTCCATATGCTTAATTAAGCAAAACTTCAAAATTATGGGGAACGGAGGTGGCTGTACACTGTTGCAACCTGTTCACGCTGGCTTATCGCTCGCGCATTTTCTACCCTGAAGATGGAGGCGATTTGTCCCTCCGAAACGTCGGTTCATACAAGATCTACACGGCGCCACATCCCATAAGAAGGCATTATACAAAGCCTAAAATGCTACAGTTGACTTCAAAGGCTTCAAAATTTCTCCCTTATCATATCGTGGATACCATCCCTTCTGATTCAGAGATGGATCTGAAATATCCCTCAAACAAAACATGACTTTAATTCTGTGGTGTTCAAGCGAGGTTCAAACCAATATCACTTAGCTCAGCAGACCTATCCTTCTTTTCTAGGCTCTAATATATTTGTTTACGATCGAGTCGCCCACATTTTGCTAGCCATTTGTAGAACCCAAAGGATCATTATTCTGTTTACTGAAGTCCGCCATTCGACACTCCACTGAGTCAGCACATCCCGTGTACACATTCCCCTCTGTGTTAAACATTCGTTTCACCTCCGCCTCTAGCCTAGGTTTTCCTTTAGGATTTCCCATCAAAGACTTTTTATTTATCTATCACTTTGCTACAATTTATATAAGAACGCCTCTGAGATCTAGTGGTCAGAGTTCCTGGCTACAGATTCAGAGGTCCCAGGTTCGATTCCCGGGGCTAACAGATTTTCTGAGAAGTAGTGGATCTGCAACGGGGTTCACTCAGCCTCGTGAGGATAATTGAGGAGATATTTCAAGAAAATAGCGGCTCCGGTCTAGAAAACCGAGATTAACGGCCGTGGGGTTTTTTTATTATAGAAAAAATATTGTAAATACAAAAATGCCTAGGCATTGCCCATCCGGCCTTCTGTAGCACATTCTTATAAATATCTTATTCTATAATAGCGGTCACCCCTCAATTCTTATATTATCTTAATTTAAATCTGAGAGTATACTGTTAATAATCAGTACAATTACTTCTTTTATTTTTCTTACATATCTATTTTATATAAATATATAAATGTTGTTTATGAAGTAACAGACGCCTTGGACAAATCTTTTTTTTTCTGGCTTCAAGAGCTCAATAACTGACTTTGGGTATTCCTTTTTGCTGTTCTCACACAAAATGTTCATAATTGTTGCCCGTTGGTTATCGTACCGTTTGGAGTCCCAGAAGATATGTTCCTCTATTTGTAGCCCATCACCGCAGTCGCATTCGGCCGTGGGCACAAAGTTATATCCGTTGCGCTGACCATGCAACACCCTCTATCCGCAAAATTTGGCACTAACTTCGCCGACAAGCGGCGGTCGTTCGGCCGGTATAGTTCGCTTGCGGAATACAGGCCACGAAGTTCTTTCCCCCCCCCCTCAAATTTATATAATTTTGATTTGTGAACGTATGGATATAAAATTCTGTTCGGTTCCAGTTGCTGTCGCTAGAATAATGACCACAGTCACACCTCAGTCAGCATTTGCTACTGGTAATTGTGTCCGGTGTACTGTGTGACAGGGATTTGTGGTAAATAGGAAATCCCCAATGCCTCTCCTGGGATTGAGACCCATTTGAGTGTAAGTCGCTTCAGATGACAATGTTGGTGTCATGTCTAACGGGAAGTTCCAGTATTTGCTTTTGTTCCCTAAAGTGTCTGTCAACGTTGATCTGTGACACTTGGAATTAGTTTAAATTTAATAAACCCTACGTTTCAGTTTGAGCAGGGCTCGTGTCCCCAAGACTCATGAGACCCAGAACAATCTGTCTGCTGCCTAAAAATGTAATTCCCTTTCCACGAATACTAAAAAAAAAAAAAGAGGAGAGAGAAAGAAAATATTTTCTGTGACAATTTCAAGGGTAACAAGCACAGATAAAAGAAAACAGCTAGTGAAATGAGTTTCCTCTACTGAAGAGTGTTTAATTCAGTATTTTGCGAACTTCCATTAGTTTCTTGCTAAATAAAAGTTAATATTATTAAGGTTTTTATATTAATATTAATACAGACACTGGTCGGTCACGGCAGCCCAGCGGCATACACTGTCTTCATTCGGAAGCTGTGATATTGGGTTCGAATCCCACTCAGGGCATGGATGTTTTGTGTTTGTGTGAAGCTATATGTGTGTTTTTCTGTGTTTATATAATGGTAGAGCGGCCTTGCGACGAGCTGATCCCCCGCCCAAGGAAACCAAATGTCCATGATGTGTATTTCTACCAACCGTCTTACAATGCACACAATTTTAACTTTCTCTTCACTGCATGTTTCGGCACTAATGTGCCATCTTCAGGTGTGGTTTCATTTACGTCAAACCATTTCCCTGTATGCCATCATGTCTCCTTTATAAAATGATTAAAATGTATATATGTCATGTATAATAATAAAGTTTATATATTAAAACTTTTCAAGATTTATCATCTATACGTCGCACTTCAAATTCGCGAGTTACGTCAATCCTCTCCTATGGGAGTACTCTTCCTATATTCTTGTGTACGATAGGGTACCCAAAAGAAACCGAACTAATTTTTTTGTGGGCAGAGCTTTTGTAGTACCGCGTTTTGCCGCTATGAGCGCATAGAGCTAACATTCCTGAGTCGATAAGCCGACTATCGTTGCTTCAGAAGGTAAGGACTAGTTTCGGCAGAGTTTATAGTGACAACTGTTCTGTATGATCGTCGTTTTCGCAATGGCCCGAACACATGAAAATGTTGAAAAAATTCGTGAAATCATCAAGGAAGATCGACGACGGACCATTGCAGAAATTGTGGAGCTGTCGGGAGTGACTTGGAGCTCAGTTCAGCGAATTCTGACAGAAGATTTTGGAATGAAAAGGGTGGCTGCGAAATTGCCACGACTGCTGACTGCTGAACAAAAACAAGGTCGCGTGGAAGCATGCTGTGCTTTGAAAGAAGAGTCCCGAAATGATCAAAACTTTTTTTCAGCGTTTTGCTGATGTTGCTGAGGTGAAGGAAAAAAAACAACGGAGGCGCTGTCAAGCATCTCAAAAGATGAATTTAGACAATGTTTTGAAAAATGGAATAAAAGACTGGACAAGTGTATTAGTTTAAGTGGAGAGTACTTTGAAGGGGATTGAAGGTTTGTGCTTAAAATTTGAATAAATAAGTTAAAAAAAATAAGCTCGGTTTCTTTTGGGTATATTGTGTCCTTCCCTTGCACATTAGTGCCGAAACATGTATTGAAGAGAAAGGTTGAAATTGTGTGCACTGTAAGACGGTTGATACAAATACACATCATGGACGTGAATCAGTGCAACAGGACGCTAAAATATAACATCCAACCGAATGTCTAAGATCTAGTAAACTGAAATGAAACAGAGAGTTTCACAGAGTCAAACCAATGCCCAAATATGGGCTGTAGCGCCAAAGGAAAAAAAAAATTAAAGAGACGGTAAAAATTAACTCTTCGGTATATCTAGTAGTCGTTACTGGCTGAAATTACAATATGCACATGGGCAATAGCTTGTTTGTTCGAACTGTTACTTATAATTAACAACAAAACTCATGTAGTCACAAACCTGGCTGCCCTACATTGCCTTCTGGAAACGTTTCAGAAACCACAGCCCATTCTGTAAGATTATGGTTGCAATGTGAGGTCCCCGTCTCGCAATAATGAAGCGGCATTGTGATTTAGCGATCATGCTTAGCCTTCCCTTCTTCAACACATTGCGCTTGTGACAGCAGTTGCAACTGGACACCGTAAAGAACTCCTTCATGCTATAATTTGAATGTTGTATGGTGACAGTACCTTTCTAGAATCCGCTTTGCGCTAATAAGAATAATTAATAATTTTTAATGAGTGAGAAAAAATTAGAATATTTGAGAATTCCAAAGGAAAAAAGAACAAAATTTTATGCTTTTACTGGGAATCGAATCTACGGTGCTAGTGTTTGAGCTGGCTAATATATTTCATGCCCGCGGGTCACTGTAATCAGCGATTATTATAAAAGCAAAGTAAAGCTCTCCCTGTAACAGGCCTTGGAGGGCTATAGGGTTGTGAGATGTTGAGGTTCCCACATTTTCTAGACAGTCGACTCACAGATGGCGGCAAGGTTCTACGCGCCGGCCGCCCTTTACCTCCAAAAATATTCCTGGTACTTATTTCTGTTAGAGGCTGAGTCGACCCCAGGGCCATAGTGCTACTGGAAGAATTAGGTTAATCGAAATAATCCAATCGGAACTTGAACCCGCGACCTTCCGGCTTGTAGCACAGTGCCTCAACCAACTACGCCACCGCGATTATTATAATATAATATAATATAATATATATTGTTAAGTTTATGATATGTATAATATATAAAGTAAAAACGTATAGTAAAGTTATCCCTGTAACAGGCCGTGGGGGCCCAAAGGGTTGTGAGACGTTGAGGTTCCCACATTTTCTAAACAATCGGCTCAAAGATGGCGGTAATGTTGTCAGCCCTACGCGCCGGCCGCCCTTTACCTCCAAAAATATTCCTGGTACTTATTTCTGTTAAGAGGCGGAATCGACCCCAGGGTCATAGTGCGGCTGGAAGGATTAGGAAAATTGAAGAAATCCACCTCATCGGGATTCGATCCCACAACCTTCCAGCTTGTAGCATAGTGCCTCAACTGACTATGCTACCGCGTGCCACACGTATATTACACAATACGATGAAATTTAAAAGGAGATACAATTTTTTCATAATTCTTATTCACCGTTTTTACTAATCCAAACGCAATAAACTGATCTCTAAACTTAAATTTCACTAACAGCCACCAATTTGTATGAAATTGACAATGAAGACAAGTAGCGTCAAAGCCAAAAATCGACATTATAAACCACACGACATGTCCCTAATCACAACACACTCTTTTCCAAATGTGTCCGAATTTCAATCTTATCTGAAGTTGCACGTACACAAACGACAGGAAAATTTTGGCCTTGTTTTCATTCCGGTTAAATTACACAATACTGTGGAATCTATTATCTGGAGTTTGCTTTAGTTCCATATTGAAGCAGTTCCCTCCCCTCGGTATATTGGTACTCACCCCTCACCCCGTTCCTTTAAACGCAAGTTGAATTATAAATGGGTTACCCCATTTGTTGGGCATGGGTATAGAGGCGTCATGGATAATGCACGAAATGTAATCTCTGTGTGTGGTTGGGATGCGAACCCCTGACAGGGCAATTAAGCTCGCAAAGCTTACATTTCCTAAACCCATCCAGGTGTTCGGGGTCGCTCGCCCACCTGTCGAACTCCGAACTCTCTATTTCCAGTATCTGAGAGGAAAACAACAATTAATTCTATAGCATGTAGAACCGTTGCTAAGTAAAGGGTCTGTAAAGAAGCGTCCGCTGCTAGGCAACATATTCTTAAGATGTATTAATGGACTAACTGGGAAGCGGTATAAATATTATGTTTCTGGATATTATCCATTGATCTATCTTTATCTAAAAAACACTGTCCTGTTTATATTTAAAAAAACACGTTTCTGAGGCTGGATTCTATCTCCGTCTGCAAGTAAAACCTTCTTAGGTTGGGCCCAATCGATAGAGCTAGTCCCTGTCTCCGGACACCTGTACCAGCACTGAGACGTTGGGCGAATATCCCGCAAACTGAACTCATGTCGGCTGTTAACTCAACTAAAGCGCCATCTTTCCTGAGCACCTCTTTCAGAGCTCAACTGAATGCCAACCCTCAACTGACAACTGAATTGGCCACAGTCAGAGTTACTTCACGACTGGCGGTTTACAATCAGTTCGTTCTGACGACAAGTCATTTCATTTTCCGACTGAACACTTGCGATTATAATCCTTATGTAGCATCCTCTCTGACGAGAGGATGGGTCTCTCATTTGCAATTGCTGCTGGTCCTCGCCAGAGCAGTCATTCTCAGGTCCGAGTACCGAGGGTCTCAAGACTTCATTTTTTTCTAGATAGCTCTTCGGCCCGGACCACATCGAAAACACCGTTCTTCTATTGTTGCTCGAGTGTTCGTTTCTTCGGGAACGTGTTCACTGAGACGTTGTTTAGAAACGAGTTACATAACCCTGTTCTATTTTTGCGTGCGTATATGTTCTGGACCTTACTTAGTAACGGTCGCTGTTTACAGAGTCATCACTTAGCAACGGATCAATACGCCGCATTATACACCTCCCTGCTCATCTACCCACGTCTCTATCTACCTGTCCACCCTTCCGTCCATTCATTTAAATTGTGGTCTATTTAGTGACATCGTCAGTAACTCAGGATAAGCAGGGTCGAATAGTAGTTAAACCACCCCTGTAACAGGCCGTGGAGGCTCATAGGGTTGTGAGACTTGGAGGTCCCCACATTTTCTAGGTAATCGGCTCTCAGATGACGGTGAGGTTGTCAGCCCTACGCGCCGGCCACACCTTTACCATCGTGAAGATTCCTGGTACTCATTTCTGTTAGAGGCTGAGTCGACTCCAGGGCCATAATGCGGCTGGAAGGATTACGTCAATTGAAAAATGCAAATACCTCATCAGGAATCGGACCCGCGACCTTCCGGCTTGTAGCATAGTGCAACCAACTACGCTACAGCGTGCCCTTGTCAGATAGTAGGACGATAAGAATGGTTGTTTGATAGGAAGTGGAAGGAAGCCGTCTTGAACCAAATTAAGATACTATCCCATCATTCGTTTGGGGGACTGAGGAAACCACGAAAATTTCAGTCAAGGTAGATTGTGTCCTTACCGGAATTCGGACCGGACATGTTCAGAAAACAAATTGGAACGTTACCACTAGAAGAAAAATGGCAATTGAGATATTATTAACCGTTCAAAATCTCAGTGAAATAGAAAGAAGAGAAATAAAATGGGGTATTATTGAGAGACATTATATCTGGGGACGGGAGGGCAGGAAACTATATCTCCGGTTTGAAGGTTCCCAGGCAGTGCTCGCTGGCCTTTCCGGTAAGGTAATGCATATGAATATAATTTTTTATGTGACGTTGGAAGGGCTGTATTCTTTTTTTGTAAGCAGTATATAAACATACAGATCGTACCTCAGAGGAAACACTCTATGTTTCCGCTACAAAAACCAACTGTTTAACGTTGTTTATTGTGAGATCCACACGAAATACATAAATACACTTTGTGGCAGAATTCAGGGTTCTACTGTGTTAAATCAAGTGGTATTTACGGGTATACTAACCAGTGGACTTGAAATGGTTGAAATATTAATTCAGGTAAACTAAAACTCGAACAGTTACTTAATATCACCCACAATCGCCATAACGCTCATAACAAAAATCCTGTTATTTCGAAATATTTAAAAAAAAAAAGACCACGTCGATGAGAATAGAGACAATTCGAATCACAATCTCGAAACCAGACTATCAGTGGTAGGCCGTTCACAGTGTCACGTGGGGCGGTAAGGGGGAAAACAATTTCGTCAGACCAACTGCAGTCCCCCCTATTCCGAAATTATTAATCATTGACGTGGCCTCCCACTGTGTCGTTATAATCGGCCTAACCTTTTGCGAAATGTTTCCCCGCAGTGACATGGAGCTGTAACGACATAAACATGTGGGAGGGGGGGTGGATTTGTCAGTTCTTTCATCCCTTCATATCTGAGAAACAACGTGTCAGTTACTAGTGTTCAAATTTTAACTATATACGTTCATTGCTTCAAAAGCTACACATGGAAAAACATAATGACTGGCAGATATGGCATTTTCACACACAAAAAAGACGAACACTACGAGAAAATTGTAACTAATAAGAGAATCATAATAATTCTGTCGGAGGGAAAATTGTTTTTGGAGGACAGCTTCTAATTCCAACATCGAATTCCTCCAGCGCTTTCAATCCAAGACTCCGTGATCCATTCTGAACGCACCTAGGTACATAAACAACTGCAGCATCCACGAAGATCTACAAATGAACACAGTGCTCAGTAAAATAAAAAAGGTGGAATACTAAATACTTAAGGAAATTAGAAACCCACACTAATGCACTAGCAGTGAACCTACTAAACAATAGCAAAACTACACATTGATTGAAAAGGTACACCGTCCTGACTCCACCAGACAGGCCTGAGTAAAACCCAAGACAAGAATTAAAATGATACCTAAGTAAAGAAAAAGAGGAGTATATGATTTACGTCACTGGGCATAACTCATTCACGAGCGAGTACTTATTGAACATATACATTTAATGCAGACTCTGCAGATTATGTATAATAAATGTATACTGTCAGAATTTAGAGTGACTATTGAAGGGGTTTGGATTAGTGAATGGATTTATTGACCAGTTACAGGTCGTCACTACAAATAACTGTAACACTCTTGTTGATTTCCACACTATAAATCACACCACGCTAAATTTTCTGTCTGCTTTCATTGGTAATTATTTGGTAACAATATTGAACAATGGTTATTCTTCTGCAAAATTTTCACTAGACGTTTCCTGGTAACGAATCTTAACAATGGAGATCCTTCAGCTTCCGTTACCGGTTGGTTAACACTCATCTGAAAACTCAACTGAACTCTTGCGCCTATTGTCTTCAAGTTAACTCCACGAACGGACCACGCAGAAAACACATCCCCTCTATTTTTGTAGAGACGTGTTCACCGCGCTGTTGCATAAAACCATCGCGCCGAGGACCACATAGAAAACCCGTTATTCTATTTTTGTGTGGGTGTTGCGGGCGTTACCTAGCAAAGGCTGTTGTTTAGAGAGTCACTGTTTAGCAACGGGTCTATACGACACAATAACTATTCATGGATTCTGCAGTACGCGTGGATGAGAAAAGAAAAGCGTACAAAATTTTGATCGGGAAATGTGAATGTAGGATATGAAGTGGGAGGTTTAGACACAGAAGAGAGTAAACATGGATTAGCTCTTAAAGAATTAAGATAAGAATAATAGTTTGGGAGTAGTGGCGGGGCCGACTGAACAAGATAATGAACCTTGGTATTGCTCAGATGCTATTAACTTCTCACACGACTGACTCAGCTCTGCATAGTTAGTGACACCTAAGCTGTATGTGATATCACACACATACCGAGCTATCAGGAATCATGACCACGAAACTGTACAAGCTTCTGCCACCCTGTATTAAAGCGAGTGTCTTAACATGCAGACGTACAGAGTGATTCTGAATTATTGTAGGAGATTCAGTTCATAGACCACGGAAACCCCGACAATAATTTAGAATCACTCTGTATACATATAATTACGAGATGCATGGTTAAAGTCAAACAGACAAATACAATCTCCATGGTTTTAGCCCGCAAACCAACTATACCGACCGAGCCACTACCGCTTGCCGGCGAAGTTAGAGCCAAATTCAGTGGATAGAGGGTGTCGCGTGGTCAGCACACCGAATCCCCACTGCCGTTAATCTCGGTTTTCTAGACCGGAGCCGCTATTTCCTTAAAATAGCTCCTCAGTTATCCTCACGAGGCTGAGTGGACCCCGTTCCAGACCCAATACTTCACAGAAAACCTGGTAGTGCAGGGAATCGAACCCGGACCTCTGCATCTGTAGCCAGGAACTCTGACCACTAGACCACAGAGGCGGTCCATGGTTAAAGACTCAGTCATTAAATTTCTGCTGCGAAATACGTAGATGGAAAACAGCCACAACACAACATCCAGGCCGGCTCTAGGGCTCACCCAGCATCCTATCCAATGGATACGGCGGGTAAAGTCGCCGAGGCGTGAAGCTGACCACTCACCTCCATCTAGTGCTGAGGTCAAGAATGGTGGAGCTATACCTCCACTCCCCAATGTCATCATGGAATAATGTGTAATTAATTAAGCACAAGGAGGACTGTCTTATCTACTAATTTCGTCGTTAAGTTAAACTCCAAATGCAACCCCATACTTTGCACCAATTTTTTTTATATCGTTGTTAAATAATGCTAAAGAAATAAGTTATTCTCATTAATGGAGACTTTTATCAATCTAAGAAGTAAACAAAAGTATCGGGAATGAAAGATTACCCGATTTTAGCATCAAATTTATATCAAAATAGGCTTGTATCACGAAAAGAAATTTGGGCCAGTTTTATGCCTTTATATGAGAGAGAAAACTGTTGAGTGCTGCGTTGCAAACACACGCAGAGTCTGAAACACTTTTCACTATCGACGACCTGTCTGCACGCGAAATAAAGCAAGCTCAGCTCTTGATCGCAGCCTAATTACCTCTTAAGCTGAAAGCACGGGCTCCATAAAACTGAGCGGTGATAATATTTCCCTAGAGATCCGATGCATTTAACAATCGTTGGGAAAGTTTAAGATTTGTTTAATAAGCACGAAAGTCTGATATATGAAATTAACGTGAAATAATTTAAACTCTGCAAATTTATTTCCTGCAAAAAATTTCTCTAAATGTATAATTTCAAGATGACTGAAAGCGCATGCCTTATTGCAAATTAAACTCGTAACCTGTTAATACTTAGAGCGTAGTCATATGAGACCCGAATAAGGAAGGTTAGAGATACTGGACAAGAACTACTGACATGCAGACGTGAACTGATATAAACAACGCCCAAAAATGCCTCATGAAAACTAGGAAAAAAAAATATGGTCATGTGTAGGGTTGTGAGTGGCTTATAGATTGGATGATTGGATTTACTGATATCTTGTACAATCAATTCAAACCGCCTCTGTGGTCTAGTGGTCAGAGTTCCTCTTTATAGATCCAGAGGTCCCGGGTTCGATTCCCGGCGCTACAAGATTTTCTGAGAAGTAGTTGGTCAGGAATGGGGTCCACTCAGCTTCTTGAGGATAATTGAGGAGCTATTTCAAGGAAATAGCGGCTCCGGTTTAGAAAACCGAGATTAACGGTCGTGGGGATCCGTTGCGATGACCACGCGACACACTCTATCTGCTAAAGTTGGCACTAGCTTCGCCGACAAGCGGCGGTAGCTCGGTCGATATAGTTCGCTTGCTCTCCACAATGGATATTCCTCTGTAGTGTTTTCATTAGACGTTTCCTGGTAATGAATTTTAACAATGGAGATTCTTCACTTCCCGTTGCCCCGTGGTTAACACTCCACAGCTGAACCATGAACTTCTGAAAACAGGTAACTGCCCCATGAAAGTTCTCGTTATATGCCTCGTGGCAGACCCAACGGAAAACACCGTCCTTTATTGTCTCATTGTCATAGATGCGTTTACGGAACCGTTGCCTAGCAATAATAGTTCTACTGTTGCGCGCGTTGGTACCCACGGGAAAGTGTTTACCTAGTCGTTGCCTAGCAATAGGTCTATACGTCACAATACAAAACAGTTCCGCTAATTTCATAATAAGCCTACTAAAAAAAATTTCTTTCAAATAAACTCACACCTCTCCCACTTAATTCGCATGCGATGTGCGCGAAAACTGGCAGGAAAACAAAATTTCCTGTGAAAATCCAGATATGTTACTCAGCGGGGACCACTGCAGTAATGAATACCGAATCAAAATGTGCAATATTATTCCTGTCTCCAAATTTATATTTGTTCCTTTTGCTTTTAAATTGCGAATATATCAAGATATGAATGGCGTAGGGTTATTCCAGAATATTTATGCCAATTGAAAGGTACATTTACTGTGACGAGAGAAGAAAATTTGATCATGCATATTGAATTTGAAGATTATATCAAATGAAGCTATTCACAGCATAAAGGAAATATCTTGCAATCTTCTGGAAGAATGAATATAATTTGTATTCAAAATTTTCCATCACAGATTCGAATCGGATATTATGAGGATATATTTCAGAAGTGTTAGTATTAACACGTGTTTAGCGTGAGAAGTTAAATAGAATTTATTTGTGAGGGCACCGGAAAATATTTGGCTTTCCATGTATTAATGTGAAGTACAGGGTGATTCTAATTACTGTCGGTGTCTCTATGGCCTATAATTTTCAAATCGGAAAGAACTAGATAAAACTGCTTATGCAGTATGACAATGTAACTCGGAAAGTTTTATCCGGCAGCTCTATACTCGCCTCTTTGATATCTGGGAGAAAATAGGACGCCATAACTCAAAATGGCAACTTTTCAAGAGAAAGCACCGTATATAATTTGTTTTTTGCATAGAAACGTCTATAATAATTTAGAATCAACCTGTATAAGTGTTCACATTAAACTCCAAAAGAAATCTTAGGTAGCCCCCGCAGGAATTCGAAAACAGTACCACTGAACAAGAGCCGGAGGTATTGCCGTATGCCATGGAATATGATGAACTTCTATTTATGCAATAAGAAACGTTATAAAGATGTGTATAGAGACTCGAATCTTACTGTAAGTCTGGAACAATATCCGAAACTCTCAAGAGTATAAATGAAATATCTTTATTTTTGCTCTCTTTGGTACTCGGTAAGAAGGATGGAAGAATATTGTGGCATGTAGACCCGTTGGTAGGCAACGGTCGCGAAAGAAGAGACTATAAAACAGCTGTTACTAAGCAACGGCTCTACAACCAAGTATGTTTCCGGGGCAACAACTGGATGCAACATAACCGGAAGCGCTGTTATCTACGCGTTCCGTGCCGAGATGTTATAAGCAGGACGAATGGAATGCAGCCAGTCAGTGAAGTGAATAGTTGGTTGGTGAGTCAGTGAGAGAACTACTGAGGTTCTGTCATTGGGTGCTGTTCCTGCTACAAGCTAGTAGTGTCTGAACCAACTACGCTAGCGAGACGTTTACTGCGAAAGCGTTGCGGTGGAAAGAGTAACACGACTTTGTTAATTTGTGACAGTCATGTGCAGTTTCAGATTAAGACGACAAAATTCACACTGACCAGACAGCACTACCGCGACACGCACAGCAAAGCGGACAGCGGAAGAGCGAATCCCACACCATTCGTCCCTTTTTTCATTCCTTCATGAAATTTGTTTGCCTGCCAGTCGCTAGCAGTTCCACATGTTTCTTTTTATTTATTTATTTATTTGTTTTACTTATTCAAACTGCCAATAATTCAGAAGATGCAGTGTTGAACGACAGGGTGATTAATAAAATATGGCTAGGAAAGGTTGTAAAAACAGCGGCGATGGTCTAATTTCAGGTACTACATTATTAATATTCTTTTGGAGGTACTGAGGATAATCAACAAGAAGTTCAGTAAGTATAGTGAGTGCCCTGGCCTGGATTCAAACCGAGTACCTCAAGAATTCAAACCAGAAAAGATCCCGTTTAAGCTTACTGTCCCGGTCTCTATCTTATGAAAAACTGCAAAACAAAAAAAAAAAAATAATAATAAAAACTCCGTGACCTGTAGTCCTCAAGCGAAATATACCAACCGAGCGACCACCGCTTGTCGACGAAGTTAGTGCCAACTTTTACCGATAGAGAGTGTCGCGTGTTCAGCGCAACGAATCCCCACGGCCGTTAATCTCGGTTTTCTAGACCGGAGTCTCTATTTCTTTGAAATAGCTCCTTAATTATTCTCACGAGGCTGAGTGGACCCCGTTCCAGACCCACTAATTCTCAGAAAATCTGGTAGCGCTGGGAATCGAACCCGGGACCTCTGAATCTGTAGCCAGGAACTCTCACCACTAAATCAGAGAGGGGGTTTATGAAAAACTGCATGAGTTTAAAAATAACTACATTGAATTTCTGTCTTAAACGCGATTATCTGCATCAACGGGTCTTCTAATATTTATATATAAATTATCTTCACATATTTACGGACCGGAGGAATAAATCTGATAAGACATGCTTCGACGAGCAAAAGGAAAGGGTAATGGAAAACATCAAAGAACTTCCCCAAAGGACACATTGTTAAAGGATCTCATATTGAACTTACGACGGATGAAAAAAAAAAGAATTACAAACTCCACCGAAGAAATTAATGTACAGCTGAACCGTTACCTCAGAATGAGTTCTCTTTGACCTGATTGTACAGAGTGCGCATGCGTGCTCCATTGCAGGTGTGCTGCAGGTAAGGGAGACGAAACCGGGACGCGTTCCCGAGGTTACAGCGTTACAGTAAACTCTGGATAATCCGGATAATTGTGCGAGTAATCCGGATTAACCGATAATCCGGAATAATTGAACAAATAAGTAAAAGAATTATTAATAGAGGTATTTCTCAAGGAAATAAATAAAAAATTTCACTGTAGCAAACTATTCCTCTGTCAGAAGCTGAAATCCAGAGTCTTTTTCATCCAGCTGAATCCAATCTTGTTGTTTCAGTCTCTCCAGCTGTCTGAAAGTCTTCTTGCTGTAATCCTTCTTGACCCTAAATCTCATGTGTCTTTTAAAGTATGTATTCAAGTGTGAACAAAATTCTTTTCTCATATTTCGACTGGGTTGTTCCAGTTGTCTTCCCTATAACCCCTTAGCACGGACCGAGTAGAAGACACCGTTTCCAATAGCAACTCTATTGTTTAGTGCTTATTCTTTGCAGAGGGAACATGTTTAGTAATCCGTTGCCTACAAACGGGTTGCATAACACTGTTGTTTATTCGTCTATTGTATAGCAACGGCTGTACACGCTACAATATATATATATATACAGTTAATGCTTTTTAGGGAAAATATTTTGTTTATTTTGAGAACCATATGGAACACACAAATACATTCTGTGGACAGAATGCATAGTTTTAGTGCTTTAAAACAGGAGGTACGATATATAGTAAAGACTGCAACCTGGACTGTAAACGACGCCTAACTGTTGATCCAGATTTTCGTAATTATAGAAATTATGCTTCAATATTATATTTTAGGTAACGGCAGTTCATAATCAGCTACAAGGGCTGATCCTCTTTTGGCTTGTCCGACTGAATAAAGTTTGTCAGTCTCACAGCTGCACGGTGTTCTCTTGGCTTATTTGGTGAAAATGCCAGCTTAATTCTCTCTTTCATCACGAAGTAGGAAGCCGTAGTTCGAACTTAAGCACATTCTGGCCGCATCTGTGTTTTCGTATATTTTAAGCATATAAATATTGCGCATTTGTCAAATATAAACTTTTCATCCGAATTTAATTTTACTGTTTGATGTAATTAATTACAATTCAAACTATGCAGTATATCCGAATTATTATTTCCATCTCAGAGGTTCGCACTTCCGCCATGTTGCTATTGTTAATAGCTGGGAATTTAGAAGGACATATTTGGGATGGACTGAGGGGTGTGAAGGCCATTCTGAGTTCCGTGAACGTCAATGAGTTGTTTTGGAGGTTCTCAGGGACAGATATAGCTCGATCGTATGCAATATAACAATACACACGACATTTAGGCCCTCTGCGCATGCGCAAAATAATTATTATTAGGATACTGTTCCTTAAATCTGAGAAATTTCGGCTGTCTATCTATGGCTCTACAGCCCTTTTTGGGACCTTGGCTGCTTTTTTCGGTTTGTAATCTTTCTCACAGTTGGTAGGACTCATTGAACGGTTGATCAGCCAGTCGCAAAGCGGCTACCTGCATATAGGACAGCACAGAGACAGAATAAACACACACAGACATCCATGCCTCAAGTGGGATTCGAACACACGATTCCAGTGTTCGAGAGGGAGAAGCGAGTTCAAGCCTTAGACTGCGCTTCCACTGTGATCGGCGATGAATTTCGGCTAGAATCAATTAACACTTTCAAATGTTTATATGCTATGTAGATATTAATCGTCAATATTTTGAACCTACGATAAAATATATAATATTCGAGAAAAATGACAGCTGCTTTCCACGTGCAATTTTCATTCCAAGTACAAACGGGCAACACTTTGCATCCTTCTGCTGGTGTAGGAGAATTCAAGCAAAAATTTGCAGGTTATCCAATTGCTACAACGATCCTTACGTGGAGATTCAAACGGTACATCGCTCATACATTTCAAGCTCTTTTCTCACATAGCATTACCCGATACAATCACAAACTCTCCGTGGCGGTGTACTCTATGAATATAAAATGATGCAGACAGGGCATGAATTTGTGGCGTCGCGCCACCGTCGAGTCTCTATTCTGAAACCGAATAACGTTCAAGAACGTACAAAAAAAGAACCTGAATTCAAACATAAATAATCAACAACTTGTTCCACCTTACAAATAATATTGCAACGTATTTGATCAACACGTTGCCAGGCAACAGTTGTGTAAACACTGTCCAACACATAACAATAGACGAAGCTGTGTTTTCCGTATCCGCAGTGACGTCACACAACAGTAGGTAGCGGTCACGTGAAAGGTGTTTTCTGTAGATCAGACCGAGGATCCAATAGACTGCCTAGATAGCGATCATGTGATATGTGTTTACTGTAGGTCCATGCCCGTTCCGTGGCTATATAAGTTAATTCAGGGCCAGTTACGGGTCAGTCGTAAACTGTAGGAGTGAGTCCAGAAGAATTTTTAGTTCCGAAGTTCCAGAGTAATTGAAAACGAAATAGCAAGAAGACTTCATAGTTATTTGAAGTGTCAGTTTCTATGTTGAGATCCGTTGCTAGGCGACGACTAGTGAAAACTGAGAATCCCAGTGCGTGTTCAACGGTGGACTAGAAAGTGATTAAATTAACTATAGCGCTGTATTACTGGTAATTAAGAGACCTTGTAACTGAAGTGCTAATAAATCCAGTGATCCGAAATAGAACCCGTTATTTTCGTCACGCGTACCACCCTACATAGGACAATATATTCACAAATTATTATTACTTATAACTTCTTATTCAGAGGCACAATCCTGTTTGATACAATGCAGTGCAAAATAAATTTCTCTTATGGAGTTTTAAGACTTGATGTCACGGTGCAAGGCCACCCTTCCAATAGATACAGGTGTAATCTGGAACAAAATTTATCAGACGGTTGTAAGGTGGTTCCCCTTAAAGGAAATACAGAGTAATCGAAGTGTTTACTGATGTCTTGTCCGCAGAATGGGAAAGAGATTCATAACATGAAAATGTGGCAGAGTTGAACAATTTCGGAATGATATTAGCAAATCGAAATTGCAATTATCAAGCAATTAAAAGCGTATTCAATTTGGGGACTGCAATCCCTATCATATTTTGTCTCTTCGCCTACTATCTAAAAATGTAAAAATTAATATATATTAAAATATAATTTTTCCTGTGGTTCTGCATGGTGTGAAACGTGGTCTCTTATATTAAGGTATTAACATGGACTGAAAGTATCCGACAATAATATACTGAGAAAAATGTTCGGGCCTGAGAGGGATAAAGAAATTACATGATGGAGAAAAATGTATAATGAAGTGAAACACGAAAAAGTTAAACAGTTCCGTCCAATGTGACTGGCTAGGATTTTCTTATTTCAATTATTAATGCACTTACATGTTTCGGTCAGAGGTATGAAGTGGCAGGAGGTTGGATAAAACTTCATGAGGAGCTTCATAACTTGTACTCTTCTCAAAGTATAATTAGAATGATCAAGTCAAGAAGGATGAGGTGGGCAGGTCATGTAGCACGAATGGGGAGACGAGGAATGCTTATACGATATTGGTGGGAAGGCCAGAAGGAAAGAGACCACAGGGAAAACCAAGGCGTAGGTGGGTGGACAATACTAGAATGGATCTTAGAGAGATAGGATGGGATGGTATGAATTGGATAGATCTGGCTCAGGACAGGTACAAGTGGAGGGCTCTTGTGAACACGGTAATGTACCTTCAGGTCCCATAAAATGCTGGGAAATTCTTGAGTAGCTGCATAATTGGCGGCTCCTCCAGAAGGGCTCAGCTCCATGAGTACATATTTCGGTCTTCAGAGACCATCTTCAGAGGGACACCTTTATATCAATACTGTTAGAAGCCACCACTGGTGGTGTCCTTCTGAAGATGATCTCTGAAGACCGAAACATGTAAGGGCATGAATAATTGAAATAAGAAATAATATTAGCGTGACGAACCAGAATGAAACCAATCGAAGTAAAGCAGATTTGTGACTAAATAAGATTTTCCACAAATTGCAAAAAAGAAGAATTTGGAACAAAGTAAAACACCACGAGGTAACCATTGTGAAATCCAACCCTATTGAGGAACCAGTAATCGATCAGTTGACCAAGTTATCCCCAGATATTTATGAAATCAGAATGTTCATTACAATGTTCACAAGAACTCAGGAAAATATTTCTTATTCTGAAGCAAACGAATCCAGCCCACACCTTGGTATTCTACCCTAAGCATTACCTTCCCATCTCTGCCTAACTCTTCCATGTGATCTCTTCCTTACGGGTTCTCCAACAGGAATATTGCATGTAATTCTCAACTCTCGAAAGCTAATGTCTCGCAAACATCCTCCTCCTTAATTTTAAAGCCCTAATAATATCTTTGACGAAACTCCTCACTGTGTAATTATCCCGTCTCCTGCTACTTTCTCCCCCTTAGGTAAAAATATTTTCCTCAGCGCCCTGTTCTCAAAGAGAGTCTACGTTTTCCCCTTAAAGTGAAGTTAAAAAGTTTTCTTTCATATATATATATAATGACATATATAATTATAGTTTTAAATATTTCAATCTTTATATCCTTAAAAAAAATTGTTTTAACCAAATACAATATTTTTAATCATACAAAATATCTCGGTAATGTGCAATCCGTTTCGTCCAATTTTAGCTATAGAGAAGCTCTTATAAGTCAAATATCTTTGGTCAGCTGCCTGCATACACAGAGCGTCCCAGGAAGAAAGGTCAATATTCTAGGACGTCATAGTATCGGTCATTATAAGCAAAACTCTATATGTACATGTGTCCTATTCCGAAATGTTTCCCAGATGCAGGAGACACGCGGTAGCACGTTGGTTAAAGCACTATAATACAAACCAGAAGGTCGTGGGTTCGAGTTCCGGTGAGGTGGACTTTTTCAAGTTACCTAATCCTTCCAGCCGCACTATGGCTCCGGGGTCGACTCAGCCTCTAACGGAAATTAGTACCAGGAATATTCCTGGGGGGTAAAGGGTGGCCGGGCGTAAGGCTGACAACCTCACGGCCAACTGTGAGCCAACTGTCTAGATGAAATGCGGAAGCATCGACGTCTTAAAACCCTATTGATCTTGACGGCCTGTTGCAGGGTAAACATTTTCGAGATAGAGCTATTTCACTGCACAGTACACTGTACACTGTACAGACGAGCAACACGCCATGTCCTCACACGAGTTGCACCAAGATAGAGCTATCTCACTGTACAGTACACTGTACACTGTACAGACAAGCAACACGCCATGTCCTCACACGAGTTGCACCAAGATAGAGCTATTTCACTGTACACTGCACACTGTACCCTCATACGAGTTGCACCGAGATAGAGCTATTTCACTGTACAGTACACTGTACACTGTACAGACTAGCAACACGCCATGTCCTCACACTAGTTGCACCGCGATAGAGCTAGTTCACTGTACAGTACACTGCACACTGTACAGACGAGCAGCACGCAACACAAGACTTGCAAAATGCACTGATGTTGACAGCAGAATTTTAGAAAATGTATTATACGAGGTAAACTGTATCAAATTTGTCACTTGAATAATAAATACCGGTATTAGAAACAGTACCTAATATCTCTTTCTTAACAACAGTTTTGGAATTGTACAGTGAAATAGCTCTATCTCGGAAACCGTTCGGAATAGGACACATGTACATACATAATTTTCTGCTAAGAATGGCCAATATTATAACATGCCAGAATATTGACCTGTCCTCCTGGAACATTCCTGTATATTGCTCCTTCCAACTTTATAAGGTTTCGTTTAAATTCATTCAAAGTTTCCCATTTGGATAAAATCCACAAACTGTGATTTAAATTCATACCTCTGCTTCCCTCCTTGAACAGATGGTGATATTGAAAATATTTCATCTAATATGCCCCCATAAATATAGCACCGAGTTGGTGATGAACTAGTTTTAGATGCCTTCTCGCTCATAGCTGTTGTTGTAGGAAGACTCAAGCCATTCAGCGAGCCTTGAGCACTACTGGAGCGAGTCTCATTACTGGAACTAGACATCGGTTGGCTCGGAAATGGTGCTAAGGACGGTATTCCCCGACATGGAGCAATAACCATGAATTCCAGTGTTAAGTGGCTTGCTAAAACAGGTCCCAGTGACACCAGCCCAGAAAGAATTCATTCACCATTCGCGAGCATCTTAATGAAAATCTTCAAGTATTGCAAGAATTCCTCATTGAACCTTTACACTTTAATTGCATTCGTTCGTAGTTCTTACGAAACTTACAGATGTGGTAAAAATAATATAATCACCTTAGTCAAGTTGCTGACAATATGAATCTAGGATATGCAGCTTAGTGTTTCGCCGTTGGGAGTGAGAGCATAAGTTTAGCAACAAACTCGTAAGTATTAGCATGGTGCAGTATCAAAAACAGGCACGTTTCATGTATCTATATTCATGAAACAGAGATCCTAACGTCCATACGGTTTGAAAGTGGACAGGGTTTAATGCAAATCAAAAGTTGTGGTCACATCCAGCCCAGGCCCTGTGTGTTTGCTTTGGTTTATCTTCACCACCCCTATCATACTGCTCAAAGTCACAACCCTTGTATCTTTTAGTCGCATAAATTTTATATACTTCAAACAGTATTTAACTTATCACACTCTCCAGCGGCCTCCGTAGTATAGAGGTAACGTTCCCACCTCATGGTACGCGGGTTCAAATACCCGGCGGAAGTCGTCGAATTTTTAATGGCGGAAAAATTCAGGGAACAAGTCCTCCGGGAGGGACTTTAAGCCGTGGGTCCCGTGTCGTAGCTTTACGGCATGTAAAAGAACCTCATATCTCCAAAGGAGGTCACTGAGCCAAATTCCAGGACGTTTCCTGCCCAACAATAATCTCTAAGGCCTCTGATAGATGGGGGAAGCATTATAGACACCGTCAAGCAAGTGGCCGAACTCGCTTGCTCGGCGGGACTGATGGTACGCACCATTATCGGTAGGATATAGAGACTGGTAGAATATCATAGAGGGAAACACAATGGACGAATACTAGTCTAAGTGCATGGGGAAACCCACCCTCTCCAATAACTAACTATCACACTCTCCAAATTCCGCTCGAAAGGGCTTTAGAAACTCAATATTTACGGAAAAGTGTTGGAAATATATGCAAGTCCACATATAAAATGGCAAAATGCTTTGTTCTGTTCAGTAAAAAATGATATTCTGTAATTGAAGTTTAGAAAATAGGTTTACCTTATTC
Organism: Cryptotermes secundus; assembly: GCF_002891405.2. Classification (NCBI taxonomy): domain Eukaryota; kingdom Metazoa; phylum Arthropoda; class Insecta; order Blattodea; family Kalotermitidae; genus Cryptotermes; species Cryptotermes secundus. The sequence goes on from NW_019724641.1 coordinate 235,475, forward strand.
TGAAATGTTACAATGACCGTAGGTGGAAAATATGATATCTTTAATGCCATAAGGGGGATAAAATTGAGACCCCGGGACCCAAAAGATATGTACCGAAAGACTGGTGCAACGAGAAAGAATCAGTAATGCAGAACAGGGCTGCCTAACGGCGGGCAAGACTTGCTTGGAGATGCCGATATATCACTTGCACCATGTGTAGTTAACTGTTAACGTAAACACTAGGACAAGAGGAGTAATTCTGACGAGCTAAGTCAGCTATTAAATACCCTAGGTTTGTGATACGCAATAACCATTAATAAACGAGTTGTAGGAGGTGCCACCGGGCGCTATTCTCGTAGTGAAAGTTTACATGGAACAGATCCTAACATTTAGTCGAGCCAGCTCACAACGAGACAACAGCAACATATGGGATCAGCAGAGTAGCTGCACCAGCCTTACTGACTAATCAGATAGCCAGAGAACATGAGTAGGGCCCGACATGGGACAGACTTAAAAAGTTCAATACACTTCAAATGCATACCTGTAACTACCCTTAAGATATTAATAAAAGTGTAAATAGACACACCCTTGTGTTTCAAGATTATCCTGGTACCCCCTTCCCGAAGAGATACTTTTACGGTTAGAGACCGTATGGTGGCAACGATCAGTGCAAATATGATAAATTAAGTGTATACTGCTCTTCTCGAATCCCGTACCTCGGAAGGTCATCCAGTCCCTGCTGATCTTTTCGAGAGGCTAAGCGCCTAGCTGGGTACAAAGATCAGCTGTGGAAAGAAGTAACTAACTAGATCAGGGGGCAGACGGCTCAGTTACGCCGTATCCGAGGTATCTCATACCACCCTCAGACGTAGCCTCCCTCTTCCTTGTAAGCTCTATGGCGTAACAGAAACGAAATTCTTATTTGCAGACACACACGTGAAGCGCGTTTTCGAGCCGTGCCTCTCGCAGTCTCATTAGTAGGATCTGTGATTTGTCTGCGCAACCGGGACAGGGAGGGAAAGCGCCCTCATAGATATGCAAGAACACACGATACTCTATTTGCAGAGGGTTGCACAAGGGACGGAAATAGGTACGTTTATCCAGAGTGCCAGCCAGCTAATCGCGGTGGTTATACACCAGAGGGTGCTGTTCTAGTGGTGAGATTAATTATAATGCAACATACATTCGGGCCGACAGGGGCAACTGAGCGAAAACGAACACTGGACTGACAGGTCAGAAGGATACCAATATCAGCACATCATTAAGAGTAACTCACATATACAACTAAAGACTCAACTGTCTTGCAAAGCAACGAGGTAATACTGAGGATTCGTAGGAGACTATGAGATAATTTTCTTAGAATATAATAATTAAACAAATTGCTTTGCACAAGACAGTAAGTTTTTGTTAAGTAGTGTCTAAGCAACTAGGCAACGAGCACACGTAGTAAAGACAAGCAGCGGCACGCACACAGGAAGACTACACAGGATAACACCTGTGCAGTGTGGAAACAAGAACTAGCCGCTCCAGCACTTTAGACATAGGGCGAGTAACCCTAACAATTTTAAATTTTAAATTTTAAATTTAGAGGAAATTTTAAAGGATTTTAAAATCATAACTAAAGATTTTATAGTGCTACTACAGCAAAATCAAATTTGACGTGTGCAATATAATCTACATACCAGACACATATCAACGAGGTAGATGTTGATAATACGAAGAAAATAACAATGTGTTTTTTAAATGTTAAATTTTAGACTGGGTTCAGTGTGGCAGCAACGTTAAGAGTATACACCTGATGATGGCCGATAGAGGCCGAAACATGTAGTGTAGAAGAGAACAAGATCAAAGACATATAATATATATTGTTTGCACTTGGGACGGAGTTTGTAACATTTATCGGGTGAACAATATTAGAATGGATCTTAGATAGATAGAATGGGATGGTATGGATTGGATAGATCTGGCTCAGGATAGGGACAAGTGGAGGGCTCTTGTAAACACGGTGATGAACTTTCGGGTTCCATAAAATGCTGGGAAGTTCTTGAGTATCTGCAGAATTGGTGGCTCCTCAAGAAGGGCTCAGCTCCATGAGTAAGTAAGTAAGTAAGTAAGTAAGTGTCTAAAAACTAAAAGAACAAAGTTGATTAACTGCACTAAAAACACATAAATAAAGTGAACGACACACTAAAAAGGAACATTGACGCGGCCTCTGGATAGGATGAAAATATCCTACGAAGCAAAGTAACAACAACGACGGTGAGCCCTAGGGTAATAAGGACAAATTGTACAGTGCAGTGGTCATCCCAAATAATAAATGTTGCCTGATGATGGCCCATGTGCGACCGAAACAGGCAACAAGAACGAGTGTGGATAGTTAATGACATTTTAAAATATTTATTAACAAACACTTTCTAGTGATGTACGGAAGTATTAGGCTTATTTTGGACTTATCCATCGTCTGGTATATAGAAGACAAAAGAACACAAGAAACCATCCACCTGAGGACGGAGACAGATCCAGTCTCCGAAACGATCTCGTTTTTTGTCTTCTATATACCAGACGATGGATAGAGTCCAAAATAAGTCTAATAGTTCTGTACAGCATACACCATCGTCAGAATCCTTTCAAGATTACGTTCTAGTGAATTAAATATATTTTACTGTCTCTAAACAAGGATTTACTTTATTGCTTTACAAAGGAATACTATACAAATTAAAACGCGTTGAAGAAGATTGATTACGAAGTTTGTTATGAGAAACATACTCTTTATGCCATCAGTCTGGCTGCCTGCGTAAATACTCGTAGCTACATAAGCACCTGGCCGCGCCATAGCCCAAGCGGTTAGTCGCTGGTTTCCCACCGCGGCGGCCCGGGTTCGATCCCGGGTATGGTCAAGTGGGATTTGTGGTGGATAAAGTGGCGCTGGGGCAGGTTTTCTCAGAGTACTTCGGTTTCCCCTACCAATCTTCATTCCACCAGTTGCTCCACAATCACCCTCACCTATCATCTGGGGCTGGTACAACTGGCCAGAAGTGGCCGCAGTACAAGGGACTTAGTCCCACCAAAGTAGCAATAAAAAATAACTAAGCACCTGCCCACGCGTCTATCTATCTCTCTATCTAACTATTTATATATCTATCTATCTATCTAGCTGTCTGTCTGTCTGTCTGCCAGTCCATCCATACCCCCCAATTGTAGACTTTAATTAAAAAAAACATTACATCGTGTTTCACCCCGAAATTCAAAGTCCAGAATCATTTAATCATACACTGAAAGTAACTTACCTTTCTTGAGAACAAATATGCAAGGATGATCGAAGAGAAAGTCTCTAAATGAATTGCATTCGGGGTCAACGTGGGGTTCCCTGCATAAACACGTCGGCCGGAAGAAAGGGAACGCCTGAAGAGTCCGCAGAGCCGCTTGGCACTTTGTGACGGTCACTGTGGAGCACGCGACTGCAACATAAATAAACAGTAGCATGAGCACCTGCTAGGTAAATGTGTGCTTCTTCGCTCAATTCTGACAAGGGATACTCAAACTCTGTGAAATATACACGTATACTTGTGTTGCCACGCTGATCTTCCCCTCAATTGTGAAAAGCCAAAAGCAAGGAAGAATTTAAAATATTTACTGGTTTATTTTAAACAGGTGTAAAATCTGAATGTGTTTTACACTGCAGCTCTGGCACCAGGCTATCGCTCACTCACTCATGGACCTGAACCCTTCTTGAGACACCGCCAATTGTGCAGCTACTCAAGAACTTCCCAGCATGTACCAGAAGGTTCATTACCGTGTTCACAAAAGCCCTCCACTGGTCCCTATACTGAGTAACATCTATCCAATCCATACCACCCCATCCTATCTCTCTAAGATCTATTTTAATATTGTCCACCCACTTATGCCTTGGTCTTCCCAGTGGTCTCTTTCCTTCTGGCTTTCCCACCAATATCCTATACCCGTTCCTCTTCTCCCCTATTCGTGTTACATGCCCTTTACTGCGAATATATTGACTTAGTAGTCGCGGACAGCCGATATGGGATGATCTTCTAGAATGGGGGTTGGGGATGGGGCTATCAAAGCCTAACAGTAAAAAATAAGTTTGTCACGAAAGATAACAAGAAGCCTCGGTACTAGGATACAGACTGAAAAATTCGAAGCTCGAAGTAGAGACCTTTTGTTCCTAATTTCTTCTAGTTTCCCTGATGCCTTCGTCTGCTTCGTTATCAACTCGAATTACGTAGTAGTTGGTAATGAGTCATTAAATAACAAACTAATCAAACGACCATAAAACTATAAAGCTCTGTGTTGTTTAATGTAAACTTTCCGTGCAAACACGCCAGGAACAAAGACAGACTTGTACAATGCTATACGATATTTCTTACAACCCCAAGTGTAAACAGAGGCATTCTTTACACCTACTGACACATGCAATTGCTCCTCCGTTAAGTGCACATTTCCTCGTAGTTTCTTTCCGGTTTCTTGACACCCTTAAGTAATGTGTTATGACAGGGTGAGGCATTACACTTAGTGGCGTAAGTCAAGTATTATTGGCTTTTCACAGCCTTCTATTTGGTTTTCGGGTGAACGATCGAATTAAGGACACATATTCTAATTTATTTTCTTATTTAAATGTCCATCAATGTCACAAGATTGATAGATTTATAAGACGAGGTTTAATACAGTGAAAAATTTGTGTGGTTTTACTATTCGCAACGCAGAGCACGTCAAGGTGAAAGCATCAGATTATAGACTGAAGTTAAAAGGCCCTATTGTCATTCCTTCCCCACAGCACTGGTAGTATGTCACGTGATGATGATGTCACACCTTCAAAAATAATGGACTCCCATAAAGCAGCTTTCCGGGCTATGATATGTTAAAAGACCCGCAGAATTTGCGTTATATTCTCAGAACGAGAGAAGCATTCTGTAGCAGGCGAAACTGCATGGCATCTGTGTCTGAGTGTCCGTGTTCTTTCTTTCTTTCTTTCTCTCTTTCTTTCTTTCTTTCTTTCTTTCTTTCTTTCTTTCTTTCTCCTTTCTCTTTTCCTTATTCTTCGTTTTCTCCCACTTCTTCACTCCAAGGGTTAGCCACTAGCCTGCCACTAGCCTGCTCCGACATCATGTATGAACCTCTCCATCTCTTCTTCTGTGTTCCCATATCTCTTTTGCCCCTTGGCTCTAAACCTTAACTTGTTTACGAATGTGGATGCAGGCAATTCTCAGGAGATGCTTTTCCAAGTCATTTCTATTTTCTTCTGCTCTTCAACTTCCACTTGTCCTCATGTCTTCGTCTCGTGTTCTGTACGTGTAAACGCAAATTGTTTACAGATTGAAGTTTTGTTTCGTTGAAGATAACAATGCCTAATATAAAAGAAAAATCGACAACCAAGGTAAGGGACATTTGAGTAACAGAGAATCAAATTAATTTGTATTCAACATTGCACAATTTTCGAATAAATAAACAGTTTTATTTTTTTCATAAAGTTTAAAATATTGAACATTTTATATATTGCCTTTGGCACATAAATTAGGTTTCGTGGGCTATTTTGGGGTAACGAAATTGAAGAGGAGAGCTGGAAATGAAAGAACTTTCTATGGCTATTAACAGAAATAAATAACATTATTAATATATCCAAAATGATTACGAATTTTGGCTATGGAAGGACTGGAGAAAAGAATCCATCATGGAGAAATGTTTCGATATTTTTGCCGCAACGAGTAATTCCTGAATGAGACGTTTAGTTGTAGTTCTCGACAAGACTTGACGGCGTCTCCTCGTGACATACCAACCATACAGGTGAAGACTAGTGGGAAACACGAGAGAACATCCCGAAATAAGCGGAGAAAGCCACGAAAGCAAAAAAGCCACCCAGCCACGCTCACCACAGCACTAAACCTCCCTAACCGTCACGGCCCAGTTTCCTCTACTGTTGCGTGTTGGACCGTGTTTACAGAGCTGCTGCCTGGCAACGCGTTGATCAAATCCGTTACAATATTATTTTTTAATAATTCTTTACTCTTAACTGCATTACATTAATTTCACTTATTTCATTCGAAGTAGGTAAGTTTATACGTGAGCTCCTCGTTTATCAGTTAAAATTGGCTAGATTTCATACGAAGTGTTAATTAAAGCTCAAATATAATTTTTTTTTCTAATTTATGCTCCATTTCGTTATTTTACTTTCATGTATCCTATTTTGTCTTGTCTGTCGATGCGCAAACACTGATATCCGTCTAGTGCGCATGATATCAGGGTATATGTAGAACACGATCACGACTCTCGACTTATTCACAATTGCAATATTTCAAACATACACCGAATAATATCTATTTTGGTTATATATTGTTTTGCTTATAAGCTGTTACTTCCTCTTTGTTACAAGTAGACTTAAAACAAACTCCGTGGCCTGTAGTCCGCAAGCAAACTATCCCGACAGAGAGACCGCCGCTTGTCGGCGAAGTTAGTGCCAACGTTAGCAGATAGAGGGTGTTGCATACTCACCGCAACGGTTCCCCACGGTCGTTTATCTCGGTTTTCTAGACCGGAGCCGCTATTTTCTTAAAATAGCTCCTCAGTTACACTCACGAGACTGAATGGACCCCGTTCCAGACCCACTACACAGAAAGACTGGTGGCGCCGGGAATCGAACCCGGGATCTCTGGATATGTAGCCAGGAACTCTGTCAACTAGATCACTGAAGCGGTCTCAAGTATAATTATAATAATAATAATAATAATAATAATAATAATAATAATAATTATTATTATTATTATTATTATTATTATTATTATTATTATTATTATTATTGTGGCTGTACAGCCCTTTGTTGGGCCCTGGCCGTATTTTCAGTTTTCTAATCATATACACAGTCGGGAGCTTGTCACTGTAGCCGAGCGGTCTAAGGCATGGACTGTCTTTGCTCGCTCGGAAGCCGAATTCATGGGTTCGAATTCCATTCAGGGCGGTGCGTTTTCCTGTGTTTGTGTACAAGTAGAGGCCTTGCGGCGAGCTGATCACCCGCCCAAGGAGCCCTACCGAATGTATAAGATCTAGTAAACCGAAGGTAAGGCGAATATTTTCATGGTGGTAGGCCAAGGTCCAAATTGGGGCTGTAGCGCCAAAGGAAAAAAAAAAACACAGTCGGTAGGACTCCTCGGACGATGGATCAGCCCTCCCCAAGACCACTACCTACACAAACACAGAATAAACGCACACACAGACATCCACACCTTGAGTTACAATCGAACCCACGATCCCAGTGTTTGAGCTGGCGAATACGGTTCATGTCTTAGACCTCGTGGCCACTGTGACTAGCATTCGTCCTATGTGCTTTCAGTATAATATTAAATACATTTGACAAAGTATTATATCCTGCCTGTATGTATACACAGGACATAAGCAATATTTCCATGCTTGAAGTTTCCTTTGTCATGTTTTACATTATACACACACACACACACACACACACACACNCTTTTTATATTTTTTATTATTATTTTAATATTGATTTTTGTAATTTTCCTTTAAATGTTTCATAACCTAACTTCGGTATTATTTTTGTTTTGATCAAGTCCTTTCTTCAGAACCTTTCTTTCTTTTCTTTCTGATGAAAAAGGCAGTTCGCATTTCCTGCTCTATCGACCATGTATTTATATTATGCTTTGTGTTTGGAGTAGCAATATATGATAACACTCGCGTGCGTGTAAAGTAGCAGTATTCTGTGTTTGTGTTGTCCTGTGTTTAGGTAGAGGCCTTGCGACGGGCTGATCACTCGTCCAAGGAGTCCTACCGTCTGTGCACAATTAAGAAACTGGAGAAAAGACCAAGGTTCAACAAAATGACTGAAGAACACAGATAGATAGATAGATAGATAGATAGACAGACAGACAGACAGACAGACAGACAGACAGACAGACAGATAGATAGATAGATAGATAGATAGATAGATAGATAGATAGATAAAGCTGTCCCTGTAGCAGGCCGTGGAGACCCATAGGGTTGTGAGATGTCGAGGTTCCCACATTTTCTAGACAATCGGTTCACAGATGGCGGTAAGGTTGTCAGCCTTAAGCGCCGGCCGCCCTTCACCCCCCAGGAAGATTCCTGGTATTCATATCTGTTAGAGGCTGAGTCGATCCCAGGGTCATAGTTCGGCTGGAAGGATTAGGTCAACTGAAAAATCACCTGATCAGGATTCGAACCCGCGACCTTCTGGCTTGTAGCATAGTGCCTCAGAGAACTACGCTACTTCGCAGAATGCTTGTAACTTGATAAATAGCCAATATTATTGAAGGCTTCATAGGCTCTGGTGTTTTTAGTGAATGTTAGTGAATATATCCGGAGGGAGTTTTGTATTCCTAGAGATTTCCAAGTAACTTTTTTTTTACTTGCAACATCATGGGAGGAACTAACTTCCCTTTAGCCCCATTTTCCTGGATCCTACAGGTTTAAGTGCGCCCGGATGGACGGTCTCAGGAATAAGAACTAAGAGCAACGTGAGGTTTATTGAATGTTGCACAGCTTCCAATCGGAAACACTTGGGAATTGTATTCAAGAGGAGACGAGTCCAGGCCGTCTGCAAGGACGACCAAATAAGGCGACAAAAGGAGCGAGAGAACCCAATGAAACGACTCTCTCCTATAGACCTACTATTATTTTAAATCTTATTTCCTTTAACAAGGTATTCGCACAATTGTGACAAATGCATCTTCAATAGAAACAGCACATGCCCGGATTAATAATTATTTTAAGAAGATACTTTCGTACTGTGGCGTATTTGCTCAAAGAAAGAACTGTGGAGCCAGAGAGACAGCCGTTGCTAGAGAACGGTTCTGATGAAACGTTCGTTTCTAGGCAACGGCTGTGAAACAAATAACGTAACGGTGTCCGTTGCTATGCAACAGATTATTAATCAACAATAACAGACGGCCGATGATAGCAAACGGCTTGATAAAAATTTTATCACTGAAATGTTTAATATACGAGAATGGACGGTGTTTTCATTTCGGTACGTGTCGAGGAGTTATAAGGAAAGCAACTGGGGCTACCAAATTAGTTCTGTTAGGGAGTCTGTGAAGTAAAGAGCCGCCATTCAGGGGGATCTGAGCGCGGTAGTTTGAAGAATCTCCACTGTTAGAAACCGTTACCAGGAAATGACTAGTGGAGCCTGTAACAGATTGAGAACACTAGTCTGTGGGCATTAGTGATTTGTAAAGTATTGAGACCAGCGATGACGCTGTAATTAATTGTAATTATAAATTGTGTATTAAAGTGGTCAGTACATCTAATATCCAATCAAAAACCCCGTCGAGTGTCACTCTAACACGTGACGACATGTTTATGATGCGAAGGGGGGCATTGTATAGGCTCCATTTTCTTCTTCATCTTCGTATAACGTGTTGTTATTGTTCAGAGGCAGACTACAATGTTACTCGTCACTCGCGGCTTATCCCTTTGTTCGACTTTTGACAGAACGTATTTTAGGGAGGGACCGGTTTCCGCATAGATCTGCGAATAACATCCCGGCAGCAGGATGACGAACATGAATAAAATATTTTGAAACAATACGTTGAAACGGTTAAAAATCTGAATTAGATATTCAAAAAATATAAATAAAACAAAATCACTGACAGGATATATTAGACAGAGTTCCTCTCGTTCGTCCTAAATATTTTAAAATTAATAACATTTTTGGCTTTTAAATTCCTTCTCCTTGCTTTATCATACATTTATATTGTGACATGTAGGTCAATTTCTAGGCAACGACTCTGTAAACACATTCCCGCGGCAACAAATACGCAGGTAGCAATAGGTTAAATTCCATTCTATTCAACGGCGCTGTAAATGCAACAATATAACCAAATCGCAAAAGGTGTTTTCTATGTGGTTCGCATATATCCACTGCTGGGCAACCGTATGTTTTCTATGGATCCGCCTCGAGATTCTGTTAGTACAGTACAGAATCAGATGAGAGAACTGACAGCCCTCACCATCGTGTGGAGGCGGGGTCGAATACCTCCACCGTGACCCTGCGAGTCGTAGGAGGCGATGAAAAGGGAAGTCTCAAATTTGAGACAGTAAAATAAGGTCGCAAGTCCCAAGGGACTAGGACCCTAGAAACACTGCGCTGGCAAGGGCCAGCAGCATATACAAAAGACAGACCCATCCTCTCGTCAGAGAGGGCGCCCTACAGAAACAAGACCGTAACTGTCGAGGAGTAATAAAAACCTGGTCATGAGCCCCAGGAGGGTGCTCGATACCAAGACTTACTGACTGACTGATCGTCAGTCGAAATATGACTTTGATTTTGACTTTGACTTTGACTTGAGATGAGAGAACTAAAATGAAGCGAGAGACGGAAGAATAGTCCGGTTGAATATTGACTGTGAATTACTGTAATTGATTGTGATTACGAGTAATTGTAAAAGATGATTTCAATTAAACCAACCATACAATCCAAAACCCATTATTATTAGTCACGGTGCCATAAACACGTGACAATATTTTGCTTAATTTGATAAGCATTAATGGAAAATCTGCACTTATTTCTAGTTGCTCAGAAATCTAACTGCGTTACTTCCGGTTTATCAGAATGATGCAATGAATCAATATTTTCACTTTGTTATATTTAGTGTTCTGACGTTAAGGGAGGAAACACAGATTGACGGTATTTGAGAACAGGGTGTTGAGGAGAATATTTGGACCTAAGGGAGGCTAAGTGACAGAAAGTTAGAGAAACCTACATAATGAGGAACTTGTACTCTTCTCCATGAATAATTAGAATGATCATGTGAAGGAGGATGAGATAGGCAGGGGATGTAGCACGAATGGAGGCAAACAAGATTGCACATGGGATATTGGTAGTAAAGCCAGAAGGAAAGAGAACTCTAGGAAGACCAAGATGTAGGTGGGTGGATAATATTAAAATGGATCTTAGAGAGATAGGATAGGATGGTATGGATTGGATTGATCTTGCTCAGGATAGGGACCAGTGGAGGGCTCTTGTGTACAAGGTAATGAACATTCCGGTTCCATAAAATTCTTGACTGGCTGTACAACTGGAGGCTTCTCAAGAAGAGCTCAGCTCCATGAAGTTAGTTAAGAGGAGTCTTGAATAAAATGTTTCAATAACGATAAAACATGCAGGATACATTTAGCTACACAGCTTGCTTGTGCAGTGCGACTGACTGCAGTGTTGGCGCAGAAGAAAAACATTAAAAATCCAACTACTACATCACTATGTAATTTTGGGAGTTAATAATGAATTGTCTGCGCTGTATCTTCATTTTGAAAATCAACTGGACAGCAGATCAGGGTATAATAAATTTACAAAAACTCGACATCCCTACAATTCAACTGGCAACAAAAAGCAGTGTACTGATTCAAATTTCGGGGCTTCATTTGTCGAATTCATAATCAAAAGATGACGTTCACAGAAATATACCTAAATCAAAATCATTAACAATTCCACAATTTATTTACATATAACAAATTATATGTGAATATTCGTAGTTTAAGTCTTTGGGAAACCAATTACTTACTTATGGAGCTAAGCCTCTCTTGAGAAGCCGCCAATTCTGCAGCTACTCAAGAATTTTCCAGCATTTTATGGAACCAGAAGGTTTATTACCGTGTTCACAAGAGTCTTCAACGGGCCCGTATCCTGAGCCAGATCAATCCAATGCATACCATCCCATCCTATTTCTCTGAGATTCATTTTAATATTGTCCAGACCCCTACGTCTTCCATGCTGCGGGTTTCGAAGAACTGGTAGAGGGACTGGACAACTGTATCAGCGTTGGTGGAGAATATGTCGAGACATAAATGTTCTTGCAAGTCCGAATACTATATATGTATTATGTTTTATATCCATTTGTGACCTATTTACTGACTCTCCCTCGTAATATGGTCACAGTAATAAAATCAAGCAACCGGTAACGGCAGCCGCGCAGTCTAAGGCATGAACTGTCTTCCCTCGCTCGGACGCCGGGATCATGGGTTCGAATCCCACTTAAGGCATAGATGTTTGGTGTGTGTCTACGTTTATTCTGTGTTTATCTTTTCCTGCGTTTAAGTAGCGGCCTTGCAAAGGGCTGATCACTCGTCCAAGAAGTCTTTTCTTTATTGCTAGTGGGGTGGGACTAAGTCCCTTGTACTGCGGCCACTTCTGGCCTATTGTACCAGCCCCAGATGATAGGTGAGGGTGATTGTGAAGCAATTGGTGGATTGAGGACTGGCAGGGGAAACCGAAGTACTCGGAGAAAACCTGCCCCAGCGCCACTTTGTCCACCACAAATCTCACTTGACCAGACTCGGGATCGAACCCGGGCCGCCGCGGTGGGAAGCCAGCGACTAACCGCTTCAGCTATGAACACGAGGCCAGGGGCCTGAATGGGCTGGAAGAGGCATTGAAAAAGAATGTGAAATCAAGACGATTGTCAGGGTCTGCGCACGGGCTAGCAAGGAATCCATAGAACTCTCTGACGGGGGAAAACCAACTGGAGAATGGTCGCTTGGCAGATTATGCAGTTGGAAATAGAACATTAATGTTGAAGGTAAGTATCACTAAGCTGTGGAGATGAATACAACGGGGCGATGATCTGATTGCTTATCAGTGACGTGAAAATTTTCTGTTCTGTGAGAGGTAATTTCAGTAAAATAAGGAAAGTTCTTAGAGTTTCAAAATAGCAATATTTCTGGACTATAAACACAGAAAACTGTTTAATTTTTCCCTCATCACTATTGCCAACGCTTGGCACGTGACATAAATATCGCGGGTTTCATGCAAATCTAGCTGAACCAAACCATACGTTGTGCGGGTATTAACCTGTTCATGGCAACCAGCTGACATAGGGAAAGCCCCTCATTCTCTCGCACTCACAGCGGTGTTTGCTGGCATGCCTCCCATCCGACCGCATCACTCTTCCCTCTGTACCTCTGTTGTCGTATCCATTCCTACGCCGAACTCCAGGACAGTTCCCAAATCCATGCTCTGCATACTTTCTGGTTTCTTTCCACCCCTCCACCCCTCTCCGTATTTCAGCCGAGGTCTAAGAGCCACAACGGCACAACCGGCAAAAAAAAAAAAAATAGTTTGATTCAATACACGTATGCGCGAAACATTATGAAACTTCCACAGAAAACAGTAAGGCCTGTACATACAAAGAACACATCACCACTGAAACAACCGGACATAAACCTAGGCTCAGAGTGTTTTTCGAAATTCACGGTCCTGGTGTTTCAATGGTTCAAGATTAAATGTTTTTCATAGGACAAGGTCACAATGATCGGCCCTTTGCTACTTCTAGAAAGCTAAACTGCACCTTCATTTGTTATATTTATATCCTTTCTTCATTGAATTTCTCAGTGATGAAAATTACAGTAATTAAAAGTGTTATAATGAAATTGATACTAATAATAATAATGGTTCATGATAAGGACGAAGCCCATGACGATGATGATGATGATTCGTGATAGCCCCGTAGCTCCTACTCTCAGGTACAAGTCTGGTAATAAGAAAAACACCAGAGTATTGAGATATTTACTCTATACGTCCCTGCAAAACAGCTTAAGAGGTCCTAATTAAATTCCTCCCTCCACAGAAATGAAGGAGCATATTCTTGAAAAAAAAAATCTTTTTCTTGACACTTCATACCGAAAAGTCCCCAAATTTTTGTAATATATATGGCTAATCTGCCGCAAATATATTCATAAGAAAGACCCATCCATTATTGGGTTTTCTGCAGTTAAAATATTTACCTGCCCAGTTTGTTCAATTTGTGCAGGCAAATTCATGTGTTACGAGTACGTCTTCTAACACATAACGGAGTAGATGAGCTCACTCTTCCTAACTTGGACATTTAACTACTTCTACGTTTATAATAAAGTGCTACAAGACCTCGGGAGGACAGAACTAGAGCGACGAGGTAATTGATCGCAGTAAACGAAATCCAATATACAATTCAAAAATTCTCATGTACTGCTCTGAGCCAGTGTGCAAACATGATGCATCTCGCTTTCGACCTGAAGAACGGGTTTGATGGATGGATGTGTGGATTGGTTCTCCATAAGCTGTAAGCAACTTAATCTTATTTTATTCATAACTGATGCTTTTACGAAATAACTTATTGACAGTCTCAATGTTCATATATGGGAAAAAAGAAAATTGTGGTATGTGAATTAATAAGAAATCTGAAGCCCTGCGGTAGCGCAGTTGGTTGAGGGTCTATGCTACAACCATGTTCAGAAGCTCTCCACTGGTCCCTATCCTGAGCCAGATCAATCCAGTCCATACCATTCCATCCTATCTCTGTAAGATCCATTTTTTATTATCCATCCACCTACATCTAGGTCTTCCTAATGGTCTCTTTCCTTCTGGCTTCCCACCAAAATCCTATATGCGTTCCTTTTTGCCATTTGTATTAATGTCCTGACCATCTCATCCTCATTCTAATTATGTAATTAGTTTTCCCCAACCTCCAATGCTCTTACGTTTATAATGTAAGAGCTAAGAAGGGAACACACATCACAAGACACGGTTTACACAGAATATAAGAAAAACGACCCCCATAGTGGAAGAACCACAGGCAAGTTTTAATTAAGACACATAAGATGAATAATCTTAACAAGTTTTAGTGTGTGTAAATTTATTATAGTTGACAAATACGCAATTTTTAAATAATTTTATAAAGATATATAAAGGCAAGTAATGAAATAGTTTAGCGTAATTAGGGTACCTGATGATGGCACTATGTTGCCGAAACATGTCGTGAAGTAACAGGTGAAATTGAGTGCACTATATACATATCATGGACTCTTACATTTACTATAAACAAAACTTGCGCTTAATATATAAAATAAACATACAAGAAGCGTCGCTAGATTACGAACTTAAAAATAGGAATGAACCCCCAATATGTAAGAGTTGAGGTTTTCACGGCGGGGATTATGAAGAAAGCAGACTTCTAGGATGTGGCGCCTCGATCTTGAGGGTAAAAGAAAAAATAAGAAAATCCTCAAGCGAAGAACCGGAGTGAGCATGTGCAAACAGACTACATGGAGGCGATACTTTCCTCCGAAACGTCGGTTAACATAATATCTACACGACGTCTCATTGAAACCTCAAAAGTTTGAACCTCTAGAGGAAAATTTATAAGCCTTTTATTATTCACACGAATTCAATTTTTAAAACTCCATCGCTTCGAGAGCGAGACTGAGGTACAGACTTAGGTCACTCTGGCGTAAAGTGTTCGCACTTCTAGTTGGTGCTGGTCTCACCCCTTCGGCCACGTAACCGCCCCAGAACCCTCCCACACCGTGCTCCGTGACATGGCCTCACGCTCGCCTGTACGCGACAACATCTATTCTTTATCGGTTCACAGACCTCCAGCACGCTGCGATTATTCCGAATAAATAATGTTTCTTTTAAAAAATAGCTGACCTCGCCTGCAACGAGGTGCGTTAGCCCCCAACAATGAGATGGATGAAACTTCGAATGCCTCTAACGGTAGTCAGAAAAATGGATCAGTCGAAAATGTTATGTGAATCCAGGGAATTCTCCGCTTTTATTCCTAACGCCCTGACACCAGTCATTCTAAACACCTACTGGCTAAATAATTAACTAACAAACTAATTAATAAACCAACTAGTTGCGCAGAACACATTCTTTTATAATAACATCAGATTTATTCAAGTGGTCAAAATTTTCGCTTGAACTGAAGATTCATATTCATAGAAACATCGAGTATTATGTCACATGATTAAATCCTTATCATTTTCCCCCGTGGCACTACAGCCCCAGTGGGCCTAGGCCTACCTCCATGAACTTCTCCGTTTCACTTCGGTTTTTCTAGATCTTACACATACGGTAGGACTCCTTGGGCGGGTGATCAGCTCGTCGCAAGGCCTCTACCTGTATACAAACACAGAAAAACGCACACACACAAACTAAACATCCATGCCCTGAGTGGGATTCGAACCCACGATCCCGGTTTCAATGTGAGCGAAGATAGTGCATGCCTTAGACCGCTCGGCTACCGTGACCGGCAGTGTATAAGAATAATATATAAGAATTCAGTTCGTACCTCACAGGAAACAGATTCGAACCCACGATCCCGGTTTCAATGTGAGCGAAGATAGTGCATGCCTTAGACCGCTCGGCTACCGTGACCGGCAGTGTATAAGAATAATATATAAGAATTCAGTTCGTACCTCACAGGAAACAGATTCGAACCCACGATCCCGGTTTCAATGTGAGCGAAGATAGTGCATGCCTTAGACCGCTCGGCTACCGTGACCGGCTCAATCCTTATCTACGAATCTAATTTCTTATTATTATTATTCCTTGATGGATTCGGCTCTTTGGTCTGTTCCCATTCAAAATTGTGAAATTATGAATCCTATACGTGGGACCTTTGGATAGTGTGTCGGCCGTTGGCAAGGCAGCTACCTACACAGATCAGCGCAAACAGAAATAACGCAGATATACTTCAAGGTCTCGAGATGCATTCGAACCCATGATCCCAATTTTTAGATAATTGAGGAGTTATTTCAAATAAATAGTGGCTCCGGTCTAGAAAATCGAGATTAAAGGCAGTGGGGATCCGTTGCGCTGACCACGCAACACCCTCTATCCGGTAAAGTTGGCACTAACTTCGCCGACAAGCGGCGGTCGCTCGGTCGGTATAGGTCGCTTGCGGACTACAGGCCACGGAATTTTGTTTGTTGTTTGATCCCAGCGTTTGAGCGGAGGACTGCGCTGCCATTGTGATCGCCTCATATTTTGTTTACCATCTGTTTTAATGCTATCCATGAAAATGCATTTACATCTGCAAAATGTCTCTTTCCTTCGAGTGTCCGACTAAAGGTTCGGCCACACAGAGCGCTACGTATGCTATGTTCGCTATACGAACAGAAAAATATCTCCAATTGTCAATAGATTTTCCGTCAAGTGCAACAATATATATTTTGGTCACTTATTTATCTCATCTGCCTTACATGTTTCGGTTCCAAGGAACCATCTTCAGAGGCACTTACAACAAATCATGAAAACACTGGCACAGCTCAACATCCACAGTATGTAGTTATTTGTGGAAACTATTACATATATCGGAGTGTANCAGCGTACGTAGCGAACATAGCGTAGCGCTGTGTGTGGCCGAACCTTAAGGCAGTGTATTGTAGCATTTCCCATGTCTCATGTATCTCCTGTATTCCCGGACTATCTCATCTTCCTTGTTTTGATGGCCCTAGTTATCTTTATTTTGAAGAACAGAAACCATGAGGCCCCTCATTACATAATTTTTTCCAGTAGTCTCTTACCTCCTTTCTGTCACTTCCTCACATACATTTCCCAGCATTTTATGGAACCCGAAGGTTCATTACCGTGTTCACAAGAGCACTCCACTGGTCCCTACGTTGACCCAGATCAATCGAATCCATGCCATCCATTTTAATATTGTCCACCCTCCTACGCCTTGATCTTCCCAATGGTCTCTTTCCTTCTGGATTTCCCACCAATATCCTATATGCACTCTTCTTCTCCACCATTCGTGTTACATATCCTGCCCATCTCATCCTCCTTTGCTTGATCAGTCTAATTATATTTGGAGAAGAGTACAAGTTATGAAGCTCCTCATTATGCTGTTTTCTCCAACCTCCTGTCACTTCATCTCTCTTCGGTACGAATATTCTCCTCAACACCCTGTTCTCAAACACCCTCAGTCTATGTTCCTCCCTTAATGTCAGAGCCCAAATAACTTAAGGGAAGTGTTTTCTATAAACAAGAAGCAATACTGACATGGCAACTAAATGACTTCAGTGCGTTTACTGCTGAATTTTTCCCTCATCCGATGCACACCGGTATGTGACATGCTAACTGCACTTTCCTATGACACCGTTCAATTAAATCCAACGCCAAAATGTTTGTGCGCCTCATGAATATTGAGATATCCTTTCTACCCCTCAATCTACCTTCTCAGGCACAACAGGATATGCAGATAATTAAGAATGTTAATTTATTTAGGTTATTCGGGTACCACAAGTAATTACAAATTTGAGGCAAGAAAGGTTTGGAATGCAGGACCTGAGACTACGCCAGGGAGACTGAAATTCAATCCCGTGGGATGGAATAAGATTTGTCAGTTAATTAATTTTATATTAATTAATGTTTCTCTCACAGAGAAAAGGACGGTTTCGGGTCTAGACATTATTAGTTAATTTCGAAGTTCATTTGTGTAAATATTCCTCAGTGTCTTTCTTTGTGCTCTAGGCTTACTGTTGTTGATGAGAAGAATGTTCTGAGGCTCGTAAAATTAGCACACAAACCAAAAGATTTGTCCGACCAGAATCCAGCGTTGTCGTCAGTATGAATAGGACAAATCAATTTTAACTGAGCAGTCAGTCCAAAAGCTATTGCCTTCTCCTGTTTTCTAACAACATATAAATCAGAATATACAGAACTATAATTTTACCTATGGTTCTGTATGGATATGAAATATGGTCTCTGACATTAAGGGAGGAACATAGACTGAGGGTGTTTGAGAACAGGGTGCTGAGGAGAATATTTGGACTGAAGAGACATGAAGTGACAGGAGGTTGGAGAAAACTGCATAATGAGGAGCTTCATAACTT
>NW_019724641.1:254442-255808 GCF_002891405.2 Cryptotermes secundus
CCCGAAGGAACCACTTGGAAGAACAAGGCGTAGGTGGGTGAACAATATCAAACTGGACCTTAGAGAGATAGGATCTGATGACATGGAGTGCACTGAGCTGGCTTAGAATAGGGACCAGCGGAGGGCTCTTGTGAACATGGCAATGAACTCTTAGCTTCCATAAAATTGGCTGGGATGTTCTTCAGTAGCTGCACAACTGGCGTTCCTCAGGCGCGTTCATTTTCCATGAAGTTAGATTTTTCTAGACAATCGGCTTGCATATGGCGATGAGGTTGTCAGCCTTCCGTGCCGGCCGCCCTTTACCCCCAGAAAGATTCCTTGTACTCATTTTTGTTAGAGGCTGAGTCGACCCCAGGGCTATAGTGCGGCTAGAAAGATTAGGTAAATTGAAAAATCCAGTGACCTCATCGGGAATCGAACCTACGACCTTGCGGTTTGTAGCATAGTGCCTCAACCAACTATGCTACAGCGTGTCCACTTCAAAAGTTGATAGTGGGGAATAGACAGACACACAGAGGGCAGCGTGATCGCATTAGCCTGCTTTTACTTCTTAAAAATAAAGAAAGTAACATGAAAGTTTATAAACGGCTCTTTTATATCATGGCATTGTGTACACACAAGAAATTTACTCGAGTCCGTGTTTCTCAGAAGGCAAATAGAGCGTTATAATGCGAAGTCTCCTGACCCCTTTCATGACGAAATCACGGCTACTGATGTGACAGATGGTAACATAAGAAGTATGTTCCTTGCGTTTGTTTCCCAGTTCTTGTTCACTGATTCGTACAGATGGGGGCTAACACGCTATTTCATCATTACACTGCTACTGCCAGGTCGTGCTTAAGCTCTGTACTCATGTTCCATGCAATGAACTCTCTTATTAAACGGAAGTTAGTAAGGTTAAGGGGGCACCACACCTCACATCCTTTACGTTCCAATATTTTATTATTCAATTTAAAGATAACTTTTATTTAAATAAAAGGGGCAAGACTACAGAGTAGTCTTAACTGTATATTGGGAAGCCCGGGGTCGAAACGGGAGTATGTACTTTATGTCACTTCAGTAAAAGCCGGGTAGCGCCATGCCATGTTGAAAACACCGGTTCTGGTCCGATCACCGAAGTTGAGCAACATTGGGTGTGGTTAGTACTTGGATGGATGACCGCTTAAGAACACCACGCGCTGTTCGCATTTCTTTTTGGGGCACGCGGTAGTTAGTTGAGGCACTATGCTACAAGCCGGAAGGTCGCAGGTGAGATTCTTGATGAGGTATGTCCCTGGGGTCACTCAGGCTCTAACAGAAATGAGTACCAGAAATATTCCTGGGGGTGAAGGACTGCCGGCGCGCAAGGCTGACAACCTCACCGCCA
>NW_019724642.1:0-930 GCF_002891405.2 Cryptotermes secundus
GGTGCTATGGCATGGAAATGAATGTGGAGAAGACAAAAGTAATGACAATTTTGAGACAAACCAACCCCAGTCACAATAATGATAGATCAAAAACAACTGGAGAATGTGAAATGTTTTAAATATTTGGGTAGCTTGTTAACAGATGATGGAAGGTGTACATGTGAAATTAAATCTAGGATTGCCATGGCAAAAGCTGCATTTAGCAAGAAGAAGAATCTTTTTACCAGCAAAGTGGACTTAAATTTGAGAAAGAAACTAGTGAAATGCTACATTTGGAGCATCGCTTTGTATGGGGCTGAAACTTGGACACTTAGAACAGTAGATCAGAAACACCTGGAAGGCTTTGAAATGTGGTGTTGGAGAAGGATGGAGAAGATCAGTTGGACTGATTATGTGAGAAATGAGGAAGTGTTAATTAGAGCCACTGAGCAGAGGAATATCCTACAACAAATTAAGAAAACGGAAGGCTAATTGGATTGGTCATGTTTTACGCAGAAACTGCCTTCTAAAAGAAGCTATCGAAGGAAAGATAGATGGGCGGATAGAAGTGACAAGAAGACGAGGAAGAAGACGNCTGGATGACCTTGAGGAGAGAAGAGGATATTTTCATTTGAAGGAGAAAGCTCTAGATCGCATCAAGTGGAGGAACTGTTTTGGCAGAGACTGTGGACCTGTCGTCTTGATAGATTACAGATGAATGAATGAATGTTATGTTGTTTACATTTACCTGTTGTGGTGTATTCATGGTGTACCCTAATGGTATTCAACTGAGTTATGCGTTGGATATGTCTGTTCATTCGTTCATTCATTCATTCATTCATTTCCTTTATTTTCCATATATCCATACAGGTAACAAACCTAAGATGCGGAAATGGTCCCTCTGAAAATATATGTATCAAGATATATACAGGGTGTCCCAGGAGGAATGGA
>NW_019724643.1:0-109 GCF_002891405.2 Cryptotermes secundus
TATCGAATTGTTTGACAATATTTAAGGATTAAATAGTTTTAATCAAATTATGAACGATTTTATGATAATTTAAGGAATACTAAACTAATTTTGGCCTTCTTAAACCAAA
>NW_019724643.1:185-442 GCF_002891405.2 Cryptotermes secundus
AATTATTTTGTGAAAGATTTCATACTAATTTAGGGAATTCTAGCAGACTTTTCGACGATTTACATAATATTTCCTGAATTTTAAAGAAATTTAGAAAGATTCGAAGTTAATTTAAGGAATTTTTATTGCATTTTATAAGAATTCAAAGAAATGTATATAATTTTCACTTCAAATTCTTTGAAATATTCACGTTAAAATAAACAATTTCAACAAATTTATAAAAGATTTAATTCTAAGTTTAGGAATTCCTTCAAATT
>NW_019724644.1:0-17495 GCF_002891405.2 Cryptotermes secundus
GTGGTCAGTAAATCCATTATCCAATCCAAAACCCGGTTGAGAGTCACTCATGCAGGGGATTGTATTCATATATTTATATGGCTTTCAGAGTGAGATGGGGCCCCACATTTGTAATTGGCCCAGGCCCTGTGTGTGTTTGCATACACATGTGCACATATACACAAGCCATTAAGTTCAAATTGCTCCAAGCCATATTTCGTAGTTTAAATGCTGTAACAAGGAGTTTCAGCAGAACTAATAAGACATACTTCAAACTGAACAGATTTCTTGTTCAGCAGATGTAGAACTGGTATGTCATATTTTCTGAAGAAAGGATTATGTACAGATATTGTCTATGTTAAAATTGTTGGATATAATGTCAAAATTAAATACCATTGCCAAGTTTGTAATTGTTGACTTAACAGAAAATATTTAATGTGTAGATATATTTATGATCTAGCTCAACATGCCTGCATCAAAAGGTTCATTTATTGTTGCCATCAAACCAAAAGTTAAAGAAAATGTTTGTTTGACTGTTATGTTACTGTTGTACATTCTGCAAAAAAAGTTTCTATAATGAAATTGCTAATTTCTTAAAGATCTAGCACCATACACCATAGCAGAATCTTAAGTTAAGTGGCATTGCCACATCACAGCTTTGTGCCTCTGCCATGATGTTGCTTCAGAGTGTAGGAATTTGAAAAGTCTGACATTAGAATGGCCTGTTAGGAGGAGAGTCACACTTGCACACTGTGAAAGTACTGTGTGTGTTGTTATACTTGGCTGTTCTCAAGAGAATGTTCAATGGCTTTGGTCCCTAAGCTAAGGATCATAGGTTGTGTGTCGGTTACTACAAGGTCCTGGTTATGGTGTGTCACCGTTCCTCCCTCCCACAGTGTGGCTGTAGCCACTGTGATGCTAGTTATTGCTGTACTTCTCATTCATAACCCAGAAACTGGGCCTAAAAGCATGTCTTATATCTGATATAGGCCATAAACTAAACCAGTTCTGTGTTTGTTAGCTGTTAATTACTCTCTGTCTCCTGTTTATTGTAAAATTAAATGTTTGATTTTTTGTAGTGCTGCAATGTTGGATTTGTATGTGGAAATCTTGAAGCAGCTTTTGAAAGAGGAACTCTACCCAGCTGATATTGCAGATCTCTGTTTTTCCATAATGCCAGGTGATAAGGGCATTATACTGAAGTTCAGTGGATACAATCAGAAGTTACATGTAAGTTTAACAAAATGTGCAGCAACTTTTTCATTTAACACATTGCGGCTTGCCACTTATATGTGTTCTAAGCGCATGAATCCAGTTCACATCCTCACACCCTCTTTAAGATCAAGTTCAATAATATCCTCCCATATATGTGTAAGAATCCAAAATTGTCTCTGCTTTTAAAGTTTTCTGGCAATTTTGTATGCATTTCTCCCAGGTATGCCACATGTCCTGCCTATATTAACCTACTTGATTTGATCATCCTAGTAATATATTGTGGATATTAAAAATTATGAACTTTAAGCCCTTGGGGAATCAAAATAATCATATGTTGATATGTTGTGTTCAGTATCAGTATCATAAAATTACAGATCACCACACATGTGACTGAACAGCAGATTTTAAGTGAAAGAATGGATTTCTGGAGAAAAATATGGAAGAATGTTAGTATGAGCATATTTTATTGCATAATGCAGACCCCTTATGCTGCTTTATTATCTGTCTTTTGTATTTTAATTTTAGATATATACTTAACATTCAGGGATCTGACCCATAGAAGGGATGGCGACATTAAATAGATGGTATTGATGTATATTTTGAGAATAGGATTTTGATTGAAGATAAGCCACTTTATGAGCTTCTGTGTGGTGAACCTTCAGGTTTCATAACAACAAGAGGTTTCTTGTGAGATTTGAGGTTCTCATACTGGTGACTGAGGATTTCTGTCTTTTTATGTTGTGACACCATAAAGTTGGTACTAACTTTGCCAAGCAGCGGTCACTCGCGCGGTTGGTACATTTCACTTGCGGACTAAAATCATGGAGTTTGACACCATGTAGTTTGGTAGGTAGGTACCAGTGTTTTGTAGTAACATGCTACCTTCACTTCTTGAAGATTGTAATCTTCAAGGAGTTTCTTGAACAGTGCAGTATCTCTTGCTGAGAAAAGGTTACATATTAGGAGTTAGTTAACACATTCATGTTATGTACTGTATTAGCCTGAGTGTAATACAAGTTTTTTAGGTACTGTTTCTTATTTTTGGGCCTTTAAGAGTAAATGAGATGAAGATGATTATGAGGAACTCTGAGTGATAATTTTAACGATATTTGTGAAAATACATAGAATTATATTCAAGGTATTAAAATTTTAATTGACTGTTTCTTTACTGTATCACTTTTACTTATTTTTGCTGACAGGCCACGGAACTGAATGACACATTTATTTCTGTCAAAACAGAAACAAGCTTTTTTTTTAACTTTCTCCCTCAAAATAGGGTATCACCTTATATTTGGGCTTGTAGTGTATTATCACGTATTATCACTAGTTTTACTGACTCCTCTGTGATGTCATATTCATGCAGTTGCTGTTGGAAGCTGTAATTAATCACATGGCAGAATTTGAAAACAGTCTGACACCTAGCATTTTTGAAGCACTGAAGGAAGTTCAAGGTAGATATTATTACAACAGCTGCCTGAAGCCCAAGAGACTTGGCCAGTAAGTACTCTCAATTCTCAGTTTACAAACAGATTGTGTTCCAAATAATTCTGTCAGTCAAGTTGCTCTTAATTTGAAATATAATTTTCTCCCATAAATAATGGAATTTAGCAATGGAGTAGCTAAGTTGATGAACTGAAACTGGAAGTCAGGGTTGCTGATTCACAACTCTTAATTAGCAGAGGATGGCAGTAAATTGCTGTAGGCCCTTGGCAGCACAGTTATTCTTGGTTTCAGGTTTTTGGGAAGATTGTTGTGGACTATACCAGAGTACAGTTCTGAACTATGTAAAGAATTTTCAGTGCAGAGAAGATTTAAATATTGTGATTGAAAGCTTAAAAAAGTATGTTGAATTCGAATATAGCATTAGGCCACCAACACCAAGTTTCTGAAAGGCAAATAAAATAATTTTTCATAATGATGCCAAAAGAATTTGTTAGAAACTGTTGATGAAGTTGTTGGAAAACAGTTTGCTGCTTCAGAAATTTCCCCCTATTCTAGTTTCCTGTTTGGGTAAATCAGGATCTTTACTACTTGAAACTAATATATTCATTTTATGATTTTGTCTTTAAGTGGAAGAAATGTTTGTCTATTGGTGCCAGTATCAGGAACTGTTCATCTACAAGATGTCAGTAAAGTCTAGCATTTTGTTTTTGTGTTACCATTTCAGTGCCATGAAGCAAGAAGTTTTCCTGTACATAAGATGTTAATGCTGTATGTTATACTTCTCTTTAAGTGCTAATTGCATCTTGCAACGATCTTTAAACTGTTGTCATCCATACTGCTGTCTGACAAATGTTCCTCACTCCCATTTATACTGTTGTCTCTGAGTGAGTAATAGGAAGAGGACACACCCAGGCATCAAGGAACATGAAGATTATTCATAAATTTTAAGTCCCCAATATCATAACCCTAAAGGGAGTCTTGAAATGATATTTAACACTATAAATGTGCATGTACCCTGGTTCGTCATAGAAAGCCCATGTGTTGGCTAATGTTGAAGACATGTCTTATACATACATCCACTCCTCATTGTCTCCATTGAATGGTAGTACAGATTGGCTGGTAGTCTTCTTTGAATCCTGGCAGGCATAAGTTTTGCCTTTTATGAACTGCTTCATTTGTATAAAAATCTTGTTCTCTATGTTCACTGTGTTGGTCAGCTGTAAATTACACTACATATTTACAATTCTGCTCATTTAACAGGGATTTGCGATTCTCATTACTCACTCATGTCCATTGGAATGCAGTTGACAAGCATGCTGCCACATCGAGGATCACAGTTTCCATGGTAAAGGCATTTGCAAGACATTTTGTGGAGCATTTGTACATAAAAAGTCTTGTCCAAGGAAATATTAGTGAACAGCAAGCAATTGATGCCTGTAAGAACATTGTAGATATCCTGAAATGTTCCCCTCTTCTACCCAACAAATACCCACAGGTGTGTTCATACATTAGTAAGGTCTAAATTGTGTAACAGTAATATATGTGACATGTGCTTGATTCTCACTGATGAATCTGCCCGTCTGATTGGCTGACAATGTTCTGACTGTAATTTAAGTCTGTATTACATTCACAGCTTCGAGTGATGCAGATCCCACTTGGTGAACATTGTTGCCGTGTAAAGTCTTTCAATTCACAAGACCCCAATAGCTCTGTAACAAACTATTATCAGTCTGGGCCTATTTCTATCAAGAGTTTGTGTATTGTTGATCTTCTCATGGTAAGTTTACTCAAGCTGAAGATGGTTATATTTACAGTAAACTTTATAAGTGTATTTATTGTGGAACATACATGTTCTGAATTAGAAGTGGAATATGTGTTGCTTCTGATTATCCACTGGTATTTTATTGATGCATTTACTGATGTGGATGATATTATGTAAGTTAGATTAATGCATTTCCATATTTGAAATTAAGATTAAGTTTATATATATATATATATATATATATTCAGTGCACAGAAAACATGAATTGAACACAGAATGGGAAGGTTGTATGCACATGTGTGCATATGAGTGGGGGCATATATCTGCATAAGTGCATGTTTCACTTCCAGTACTATTGAATGCATTCAAATGAAATTTGATACCAAGGGGGTCTACACCAGATGTTGATAGATGACTTTAATTTAAATTGAAATCAGTCCAGTATCTCTCTACCTTACGTGAAGCCCAGATCAAACTTCAGTTATTTCATGGTACAGAAAGTTCTTATATAGCACAAAATGTAGATCTTGTTGAGGTCTGTAGGTGATGTTTGAAGCATTTTTCTGTCTGGTAAATATTTAATAAAATGTGTGGGAAAATAATTTTTTACTCTGCAGTTTGGTGTCATGTAATTAGTGCTTTAACAATGGGTTTGTAACATAACATAAAATGTGGACCTCAGTCATGTCTACATTTCCCATTTGGAACAATTTTTCTGTATTGCAGATAATTGACAAAATATGAGACCAGAAGGGGGGCAGGGACAAAAAGATTGGGGAAATACTGCCATAGATAATTACAGTGTATTTCTCAACATTTTATGGAACCTGAAGGTTCATTGCCATGTTCACAAGAGCTGCCACTAGTCTCTGTTCTGAGCCAGATGAATCCAGTCCAGCCCCCCCCCCAGCAAAATGCAAGGGCTAGTAACTTCTGGCTCTCTGTAGTGTGTTATTAGCTTTGTAATTATGGATTTGTATCTGGAATCATATGTTTGTATCTGTACTAAATGTTCATCATGGACTGTGAGGTTTGGAAAATCATTAAAATGCATTTGGAAAATTGTGCCCTGCTCTGGAATGCTATACCTATTGGTGATATAGCAGAATCTTAGGCTCTCACAGCAGTGTGGGATATAATGGTGCAGAGTGCATTGAAAATTGACCAGTGTTTTGGAGAATCATGTCACTTCCATCTTCATTCTGTGCTTGCTACTTTCTTCATGCTGGTTTGTTGCTTGTCTCATTCTTCAACCCTGAAGATGGAGGTGATGTATTTCTCTGAAACACTAGGTGATCTTCAACAGGCTACACAGAATTATGTCTCAGAAGATAGAATTCTTCCTATCCATTATAGTTCAAGTCAGTAGCTATGAGATATTTACATTTTTCTAATTTATGCATTTTAGCATGTCTAACTCATTAATCTTTATAATGTGTGTGTTGCACAACTGTGCCAGTACACGCATTGGTTCAGCAAGCCCCAGTGGGCCTAGCATCACATTTTTTAAATATAAATCTGTTACTGCCACGTTTAAATGAATGCCGGCACTGTAGCAGTGAGGATTTGAACCTGGCCAGTGCAGGTTAATGTGTCATTGAGTTAAGTGATAGTGATAGAATGCTGCCATGTATTAGTCACTATACATGGGGTTTGGATTGATAATTGGATTTATTGAAGGCTTGTGACTTGTAACTATAAATCATTATAACGCTTTCACTAATCTACACTGCAGATCACTACTGCAAATATTTAGCCTTCTCAGACTACTATAGTCTTTACTGGTTGTTGCTAGATAGCAGCTCCCAACAGTGGATATTCCTCTGCTTCTGTGTTCACATCCTTAATTGTTGGCAACTGTCTCACAGCTCTTTCAGCTGCAAGTAATTTGTCTCATTTGGCCTTATTATATAGCCTTGGAATAGACAACATAAAAAAACATGTCATAGTCATTTATTGGCCATTACCTAGCAATAGCTGACTGTTCCTGCCCTACTATTCTGGCGTTCAGCCATCATATCACGCTCTTTTTGAAGTTAAAAATATTTAAAATTGAAGAACAGTACAGATATTTGAGGTATTGTCAGTGGTGAAAATTTGTATTGTGATCTTGTGGGTTATGATGCAGCATACTCCCACAGGTATAGCTGATTAACAAACATTTTAGGGGCACCTACTGCTTCCATATTCAGGGTATTCATAGGCTACACAGCATCATTACATAGAAAACTATAGTTAAACACTGGCCTTGGCAATCATTTTTACAAAATTGTGACACCAGCATTCCTCATACAGAAATAAAAGTTTTGGGAAAGAATACACACCCAAGTATTAACAGTTACTGAATTAACAATTACAAAAGTGGATACTGTTATGTTGTAATGTAAGACTGTATTTAAAGGGTGTTAATTGCACTTGTTCCAGTTGCTAATGGAAGAACCAGTCTTTGATGTTCTTCGCACGAAGGAGCAGCTGGGCTACCATGTGTGTTCATCTGTAAGAGATACATTTGGCATTCTTGGTTTCTCTGTCACTGTGAACTGCCAGGCTGGAAAGCACAGGTACATTCATGTATATCAAAATGATATGTATACAGGAACAAATTTTGATTTCTCTACTCCCATGTACAGCTATATTTGTTATAATCTACTCTACACCATGTAATGTCATGTCATGCCTTCAATCTTAATAAATTCCCTTTGTATTTATTTCATTGAGGTATTGTCCCTATGAATTGGCCAGTTTTCCCTTAAATTTCCCTCTTTAATAAATATCTTACTTGAGACTTAATATTTTCAGTACTTCCCTACCGTCTGTTGGCAAAAGTACCAGAATTCGTAGTGTCCATTTGTAATATAAGCTTTTATGAAAGTTATAAGATCTGAAGCTTTCATGTTGGCAAAAGCTGATAACATTTTCTGGGTTATCAGCCATGTTAGCTGGTTAAAAATACCGACATTTCAGTAACCAACTGATGTAGCTGATAGTCCAGGAAGATTTTATCAGTTTTATCCTAGTTCTTTTTGATACTGACTGATCTCCTTTTTTACAAGTGTGGGTCATGTTGATGCCTGTATTGAAGCTTTCCTTAAAAGGTTTTCAAAGATACTGAAGAACATGAAAGAGAAGGAACTGGAGGAAGTGCGCAGTTCACTTATCAAACTGAAGCAGCTGTCAGACATTCACCTGAAGGAAGAAGTATCCCGAAATTGGAATGAAATATCCTCTGGTGACTACCTATTTGATAGGCTAGAGAGGGAGGTAAGTGATGTGTTCTCAGTCCTACTTGTATCTAAAGGGGTCCCGGACTGAAGGATCAAAATCAAAGATGTACAAATCTTATGTATTTTTAAAAACTGCTCTCTTTTATTTGTTATATCAGAAATTTGTTCTGTTGAAAATGGATTATTTGGGAACATGTGGAAGTATACAGTGTGAGAAATCAGAGAAAATTTGAACTGTTTTCTGTACAGGGTTTGTTGATGAAATTCCCACAACAAATAACTTCCTTCCTTGCCCTAAGTAAGTGAAAATTTTGAAATTTGGAGTCACATATAAAACATGATTTGAATTTAAAAATTTGGGTAATTGACATCATAACATTAAGCTTCCTTCCTTTATTCCCATTTTTTCCACTGCTTTGTTCCCTTCTAACTTAATTCTCTCTCTCTTACTTTTCAAGGTGTCATGCATAAAAGATATTAAAATGCCAGAGATAAGGAAGTGGTACAATGACCATGTGTTGTGTGGCAATAAAAGTAACTTGCGGAAACTGTCAGTTCAGGTCAGTAAATTTGGATGTGTGCAGACTTACTTGTATTTTACATACCATTATGCAAGCCCGTATTCTGTAGTTTTCTTTGTACAGCACGGCATTGCCTGATTGTTATGGTTGAGAGGGTATCACTCCCGATTTGTATTTGGGAAGTCCCAGATTCATACATGTATCTTGAATCAGAGGTGAAATATTCTGAGAGGTCTTTTTATGTTTGTTCTTAGTCCCTCCAGGATAGTGCCCGGATTGGGCCATGACCACTTTGACACCCATCCATTTCGTCATTCACTAATCATCCTAACAGTTGATGCTAAATACTGTGAGCTACTGACCATGTCATTAAATGAAATAAGTAAAGTATAATAGAAAAAGGTAACTGGTTGAATTTTTTAAAAACTGCCTTGCAAGTTAGTATGCATTTTTTAACACCTTGTGGCAATTACAGTATCATTTTATGTTTATAATAAGAATTACACTTAGTGTCCTACTGAGGGATTTACCAACCATGTTTTGCTGTAGATGAATATACTGTCACGTGTTTCAGTGACGATAGATGGGTTTTGGATTGATAATTGGATTTACTGGACAATTATACAGATCACTGTCATGCACAGACTAGTATTTTCAGTCACGTTGCTTGGTAGCAGCTTCCAACGGCTCATGTCCCTTGTAATGTGGCAACCATCTCATGCCCCTCTCATACTCATGACTGCTGGCTTTAGTCAATACTTCCTTCAGCTGTTAGCTCACAGGTTGGATGACTGCCAGCTGCCAACAACCAACTTCAGCTGTTGATTTTCACCTGGTTTCCAACTGCCAAACTAATTCACAAGTCAAAGTCATGTTACGACTGAGAGTCAGTCAGCCAGTCTGTCTTGTGGAATAAAGCACCCATCTGGGGCTTAAGAACAGATCTTTATCTTGTTGATGTAGCCTCGGTGAGGACTGCATAGAAAACACCACTTCTATCAGTTCCTCCATTGTTGTATGTTACACATTGCTTAGTGATGGCTGAGGTATTGTTATGTGCTTACACAGCGGTTGCCAAGCAGTGGCTGTCTCCTGGCTCCACAGTCCTGCTTTGAGGAATACATAAAATGTTTTGAATAGTATTTTAAGCTTTTATTGGGAACCCAATAATTTAGAAGTAAGGCACTCTATGCAGAAGGTCTGAGAGTGAATACCAGCTGGATCCAGTGCAAATGTTTCTTTTCTTTCACCTCTAACAAAGTCAGAACTGTTTATTTATGCTAATATTGCTCTTGACAGAAATTTCTCAGAAGCAGTCATCAGTATTATTGTTGGCAGGTTACTGGTGCTGCTGATGCAGGTGAGACACCACAGACACAAGAGCAACAGCCGCCCTCACATAGTAGAGTTCACGGACACAGTAAAACTCGCCAACCGCTGCAGAAATGTAAGTTTTGAAATAGGTGAGATGTAGGGAAATACCCCAGGAAGTGGGAGAGTTGATAAATACCATGATATTTTGTAAAGGCATGGAAAAAGTGTACCTGTGCTTAATTCAGCACCATGCTGTAATATGGGGAGCATACATTTTACCCAGAAAGTGGAGACAAACATCCCTCCAAAACATCAGTTAACTCTTACCAGACAGCTTCATAATTCAGAAAATAATATTCATCATACTCACCACCATGAGAGTCTCAGATATCACTGAGAAAAACTGATTGTGATAGCTCAGGCTAGGTTGCAGCTATTGCATTTTAATATCATATTGAGTTGCCTTCAGGAAATTAATATATTGTGTGTAAAACATTTTTGAGGGTGTATTGTGATCATCATCATCACATAGTGACATGGATTGATGTATCATTGCACAGATTGTCTCTTTAACATACTGTCATGTGTTAGCGACTAGACACAGGGTTTGGATTGGTAACCGGATTTATTGAACACTTATGAATTGTAATTGTAAGTAATTTTAATGCTCTTGCTAATTCATATACTTGACTTCTCACTACAACATACATGAAGTCTTCTCAGTTTATCTTCACTACTCATTGCTAGGTTATGGCTCCCAACAATATAGATAACCCAGCTTCCCTCTCACAGCTGACATCTTGCTCCAAGTATCAACTCTCAACTAACTCAAGGCATCACTAGTCATCACTGACTACTCACTGGTTCTCGACTACTACTTACCACAACTCCCAATAGCAACTTGCTCCATATCCTTGGGGTGGACTGAATAGAAAACACCATTTCTAGCAGTTCTTTTGTTGTTGCATGTTTATTCATTGTAGTGGAAACTTGTCTGCTGAGTTGTTACCAAACAATGGATATCTTTGTGAGTCATGTCCCAAATGTGACCATCAAAATCAGCATACTGCAGAGCTTGTTGAACACACAGGACTTTTCTTCTGTAGGGTTGGACTATAACATGCTTTGTGATAGCATGTTTGCATATTTAATACTGATTTCCAGAGTTTGTAAGTGTATAAACATGTTCAGTCTCTTTTATGTCTGCAGGTTCTTCCATTCATAATGGTCTGACAGTGGAGCTGTCTCTCCAGTTTGTTGCTGAAGGCGATACAGATGGTCACACTAAGAAACATTTTATCACTGACATTGAAGACTTTAAGAATGGACTTTTCATTTATCCTATAAGCAGAATTTGGCCCTAGATGAAAAATGCAGCCCAAGCAACCAAGAAAGGTAATTAATATGAACATTTAATTATTTCTATTATTTCATTTTTTTTTTCCATTTTATTACTAAACCATATATGTACATACAGGTGTGTGTGCGCACATGCATAGTGTCTGCTATTAATTTCTCAACCAGCCAAGTGACGTCAGTGAAAGTTGGTGTAGGCAACCTGTCAGGTAGCATGAGAAATCACTTCTGAATGAAACATTCTTTGATTCTGAAATGAGTGGCAAATAATGCGGCAGATTGTATTCTGCCACCATCTAGTAGAGAAACTTTTATGTGTTATTTTGCAGCCAATACAGAAGTTTTCTGATCTCAATTTTATACAGTGCTGCGCCCTTTTATCCTAATTATATACACATTTGTGGCAGGTTAGGTTGACATTCTTGCACATGGAATGGCTTTTGAGGTTAATTTTTTATCAAACAGAATAAGGCCGTGCAACAGAATTTTTATTATGAACCAGGTGTTATTTTTGAACTTACTTTGGCCTTGCTCCGTTCCTTCCTGTTTCCTGTAGTTGTGGCAGTGTTATGGATGATGAAGGGGTAGTAAATGGGATATTTGGTACCAGTGTGTGGCAGGGGAAATGTGAATGTATAAGACTACAGTGGAGCCCATGCAAACAATTCTTATACTCTGTATACCCTCCCTTTCTGCAATCACTTTACTCTAGTCCTACTCTTCCACTCCTGCTGGATGGATTACCTGTTCTATGCTTGCACTAGGTGAGTGAGACCAGCAGGCAGGCATGGATGGTAATGTGGGGGAGTAGGCTATCCTATCCCAGCAACTCTTATCCCCACCACCTTTGAGAATTCTTCAGTTGGCTCAACTGTAGTCTCAGAGCTCTAACTGTGGCAAAGAAAGCACAATCTCTGTGGTGTGGCTATATATTTACATTAAAAATATCATTACAGCAAGAATGCATGTGATAATAAAAGAAAGCCAGAGGACACAATTCCTGAAACCAAGAGGAGTTTCAAATTTTGACATTTAACGAGTTCAAGAAATATGCTAATGGTGAGGTTGTCACACATTCCAGTTACTTCTACAGACCTGGCATGAAATATGCTATGTTGTCAAGAATTTTATTCAGTAATTCCTGTGGACAGCCATTTGTTTCAGGCACTTGTTGGGTTAAGCACATTAAAGGACCCAGGGCACACAGCAGTGAATCCAGCAGTACAGACAAACTGCCTGACACTGCAATTTGACCCTATAAAAAAAAACACACATTACAAAGCTAGTACTATTAGGCACTGGTGGAGTAATTTACATTTAATTTGGCAGAAGACAAATCTTAGGCAACACATGTAAACGTGGAAACACTGACTCAAGAAGATTACACTTATATTGACTTGTGTGACTGCATATGCCACCTATTTAACAATAACAGCGACAGAATCAAAACGACGATGACAAAAACATTACATTTTGAGAGTGAGTACTACAGATTTAAGACTGTGGTCACTTCTGACTTGCAGGTAGATGGAGGACAATTCTTTACTGTTAATGTCTGCATGTTTGGATGTGTGAAAATGCAATTTAGTATTCAAGGGCATGTCCTGTGTGGGAGCAGGTTAGACTGTCTCCACTGTAGCCCTGCAAGTTGTAGAAGGCAACGAATAGGGAACCCAGTGCCTGGGGGTATATCTGGGCCACCCTCTCACTGGGGGACATGAATACAGAGACCTTGTACTGCAAGAAAAAAAACTGTTGCAAAATTCAGAGACATGAAAACTGGATGGTCTAGTTCATGATGGAATAGACAAGTCTGGCAGAATCTTCTAGGGAAGGTATGACACAAAAGGGCTGTTCTGCAAATGAGTGACGATTCAAGGACACACATGTAAAAAGTGACAGTGGGAGACCTTGAAGAGAGTAATCCAAAGCACCAAAACATACAGAACATGAAGTATCAGATCAGTTACATAACCTT
The DNA here is from genome assembly GCF_002891405.2 of Cryptotermes secundus. Lineage (NCBI taxonomy): Eukaryota > Metazoa > Arthropoda > Insecta > Blattodea > Kalotermitidae > Cryptotermes > Cryptotermes secundus. Next base: position 12,793 of record NW_019724644.1, read on the forward strand.
GATGGAGGACTTCTAGTAGACTCATCTTCTATTTGATTTTTGGGATAGGGTACTTGTTCCACCGAATTCCCTGTCATTTCTTCTCTATATCATCATCACATTACGCCCAAGTCAGACTTCTTCAGTACAATCTACCTACATGATTCTACATGAAGTATTATTCTGTTTATAATAGATGTGCTGTAGTCTGAATTCCCCACCTATCCGTAGTATTCTACAAACTAAACTTACTTCATGTTCCTTCAGCCTCTCACCAATGATAGTAAGGGATTCTCCAAGGAGCTTGAGGTGAGCTGCAACGTCCACTGGCTGTGTTCCAATAACTTTGTACAGGCCTGGACCAACTACTGGCTCTGTTACCAAACCAGTCTTTCCAGGTCTGAAACGTGTGGGCAAAAAGTTACTTTAATCAGTCAAATTACTATAAAGTAGTGGCATTTTGTCACATATTTTTATATGTAGTCCACTAGGATGTGAAGTTGACAATTCACCTCCCTTCACTGAAGTCCAGAAAGATGGACTAGTAGCTCCATAACATCACAGTATGGTGGTTATGCTTAGAGACACCTTTATCTTCAGGCCACTGGGGCTGCTATGAATTCTGTGTTACTTTTCCTTAAATTACATGGCATGTACCAACTGGGCATATAACTGGTACATAAAAAGTCTGTTCCATAGCTCAGGTGGTTAGTTGCCAGCTTCCCACTGTGGCAGCACAAGTCAAGCTATGTGGGATTTGTAGGGGACAGAGTGTCACTGGGGCAGGTTTTCTCAAAGTACTTCGGTTTCCCTTGCCAATTCTCATTCCACCGACTCCACATTCATCATCATCTGTCATTTGGGGCTGGTACAGTAGGCGAATTAGTCGCCGACATACCAAGTGGACTCAGTCTCACCCCACCCCAAGAAACTTACAAAAAACTAGGTGCATAAACAATTTTTGGAATGCAAAGGCTTGTATGAAAAACTGGGAATACAGGGGATATGTCTGATGATTGACTTGTACTAAAGTATCAAATATTCTTATCAGAGAGGATCCGTTGAGCCCTTTGAAAAACTGACGCATTATATTGGAACACTCATTCAATGTTCATTATTTTTCCCTCCCTTAATGTTCACCTTCACTGAGACAAAGTCAATAATCGCAGCATTAAAATTCCTCCATTTAAATTCTTCATTAGTTCAGTGTTAAAATCCACTGCTGCCCCCCCAAAAAAACCTTAAAGGGAAGGTTCACTGTATTATGGAACAGGCTTGAAATAACAGGGTGTCAAAGCTTGTAGCTCTGATCTCAAAATTGTTGCTGAAGAATTTGAGGTAGTGTGCAAATGCACAAGGCACAAATTAGTGAGACTAGTTCCAAATGTATTGCTTGTGATTTTGTATCTCTCATTGTTTTGAATGACCATTTATTTGCACATGGCAAACTTAAAGTTGAGACAGCTAATCAACAGTTCATAGACAAATTACTTTTTAATATATTTTACTAAGTAAACACCATACTGAGCAACAGTTCAGATAAAAATTATGGATCTTATATTTTGTGATATTATTTTTTTCTTATATAGTGAGCCATTTTTAAAATGTGTGAAGTATTACCTGGGCTTCATGTGAATATAGGTTTGTACTGAATTTGTTATGTTAATCTGTCTGTGAGTATAAATTATATCTTTATGAAACAGAATATACTGTGTACATTACTTGGAATCTGCTGGAGTCTGTGGGGAAACAGTGGCATTTCCAACTGGTGATGTGGCCATCTGACCAGCTTGCTGCTGTTGCTTTTCACTGCCTGCTGCTGCTCGACCTGCAGAAACACCTGCCCGCTGTTGCTGCTGGCCTCTTCCTCCATGTTTGTTAATAAACTTAGATTTGGAAGCAGGGGTCTTGTACTTTCCTGCTTCCATGCTTGGAATATTTGTTACAGTACTTCCTGGAGTTCCTTTTACTGCTAGACGTTTGGCACGTCGTTTCCAATTCTGTAAAAAATATTCTAGTTTTGTTTGTATAAAATGAAGAAATATGAGTATTTGCAGAATTTCAAGGGTTTATGGAAAGAGAAGGTAACAGTGCAGAAATTCAACTTATTATCTAGTACTGAGATAAAGAATGTGTGCAGCCATACCTCCACTCCCCCATACATTTTTATGGTATGGTGCATAATGATGCAAATGAAGTATTAATTTTGAGAAATGACCACTTTTGAAGAAAGCAGTCTTCTGGGATTTGGCACCTGAAGATGGAGGCGATACGTTCCTCCGAAACGTCGGTTAACACTGCATATACATGCTGCCAAATCCCAGAAGACTGCTTTCTTCATAGTCACCACCGTGAAAGCCTCAAATCTTACATGACCACTTTTGTTTCCATACTTCCAATGTCTGTCTTGTATGCCACTCAAGGTGTACATATTTGTATATGGTTTATCATAAATGAACTATTAAGTGTTTTAAAGTTAAATGTCTTAAAACAATATGTTGATGATTACAAGGTTTAGAAATTGCAAAAATTCTGCTTTTTCCATTGTGCACAATGTAAAGCAGAAATGTGGCAAATCACAGTATTATCAGACTTGTGATATATATGAAATTTCTGAATATAAGTTCTTGGAACAAAAATGAGATGTGTGTATGTACTTACATATTTTTCATTTGTTGGTACTGTTGCCCAGAGTTCTCCCAGGCGTTTACTCATAGTTGCAAAATCTACAAGACAAACAGGATGCATTTAAAATAAATGACAGTTTATGAATAAATATTTATTTTACGCATGCTTTGGGATAGTTTAGTTGGCACTGTGATGGGCAGCTGAGGAACTAAGTTCAGATCCTGGCAGAGACAAGAGATTTTTCTCCCCACAGCATTCAGACAGGCCCTGGGGCTCACCCAGCCTCTTATCCAGCGGGCACCACAAGGTCTTTCACCAGAATTAAAGCAGCTGAGGTTGTGAAGGTAACCACTCACTGTCATGTAGTGCTCAGGCTTAGAATGTGTGCAGCTATACAGTCACTCTCCCAATACCTCATCATAACGTGGTGCTCAATTAATTAAGCATAGAAACAACTTTTTTGTTATATATTTATAAATCTTACTATTTTGTCTTTATGTGATACATGAGTATATACAGCATATTGCTTGTGCATTCCATTAGTAGGCAAATATAAAGGTGAAGTGACTTCTTAAGTGTATGTAATTGTGATCCTCTAAAAGTTTGTGGCAGTGGCTGTTATTAAGTATAAAATTATGTTGACCAGTGTCCACTGTCTTGGCTAAATTTAAAATTATGTGACATTTCAGAAGCTGGATCTATCTTTCCCATTTCTATGCCTGATGATTGAAGCAGATCCAGCTTTTGCAACATGGTATAACTTTAAACTTAACTAAGACAATGGCCAGTGTCTGACATAATTTGATAATTAATTATGCAACTGTGTAAAGCTACAAAATTTGTTTACAACTTCTTGTTAGTGTCAGGATGATGGATTATGCAGACTGTGATGGGAACTGACTGCTATCCCTTGGTGTATGCCATATTTTTTTTTCTGAAAGTAATAGTAGTTCTAAAGTGAGGCCATCTACCAAGGATTGCATTATAAAAAATATGTTTTTCTGACATCCCAATATAGATAACTGTCCTTCAATGATAAGATCGCTGGAGCAGAAGTACATGAATAATTGGACCCATAAAACTGCTAAGGGTTTGCTACAAATATTGCATATGATTATGGAGCCATACTTAATTCCATACTTTTCTGTTATGTATTGGATGTTGTGTGAAATTAGTTGAAAAATTGCATGGAATATGTAGTAAGGACTTTGTGACAGGATTCACCACCTTTTTTAAAGGGAGGAAACTGTTAACAAATACTTTGTGGAATTGAATGGTACTCTTACAGACCACTGAAAGCCAACTGGTGGACTGCATGTGCCTCCATGCCACCACTTGGACAACCACACCTTAATATGAAATTTTATTTACATTATAAGGCATTTTGCTACAAGTCGGAAGGTCGCGGGTTCAAGTCCTGCTGAGGCCATTGGATTTTTTTTCAGTTGACCTAATCCTTCTGGCTGCACTATGGCCTTGGGTTCACTAAGCCTCTAACAGAAATGAGTACCAGGAATTAAATAAATAATTTTCCTGGGGAGTAAAGTGTGGCCGGCACGTAAGGCTGACAACCTTACCGCCATCCTTGAGCTAATTGTCTAGACGTGGGCCCTCAACGTCTCACAACCCTATGGGCCTTCACAGCCTGTTATAGGGATAGCTTTATTTTTTTTTTATTATTACTTTTAAACATATATAATGGCATTCCATGGCCTTTCTAAGATACTTTCAAACTGTGTGTTCGGAGGTACTAATGTTATCCATCATATTAAACAACCTAGCAAATCATAAAATTATCATGGACTGGTGAATGACAGTATAATGCATGTACTTTGTGCCATACAATTGAATTTTATGTGATAGGTGACTGATGCATATCATGACAATGGTCCAGTTTGAATTAAAAATGTCTGGTGTATATACAAGTACCTTCAGTTTCATGTAGGTGAGGTAGGCAGCAGGTCTACTAAAATACATGACATTTGCTTACCCATCTCTGGATTCACTCGTAAGATTTCTTGACGAATGTCTTTTGCCCATAACATGTAGGCTGTGAAACGAGTTTTCTGAAATTAAAAATGTCTAAATAAATACAT
>NW_019724644.1:20985-22346 GCF_002891405.2 Cryptotermes secundus
GGAAAAGAGCGGTGTTAGAGAAGTGGCGACCAACGCGACGCCGACAAATACACGAAAAATAGCGAGCCGCGTAAAGCGAAAAAGTGCAAATGTGACAATCAGCGGAGGCAAACTCCATCGCACTCCAACACACCAGGTACGAAGCCAGCATTGAAGCAAAACGCTATTCACCGCAAGATTCAACAGAGCAGCCGGAACTTCTGCCACCCACCGGACGTCGTCTCCCAGTAGCCGCAACACCACTCCGCACGCAAATTGGGGACAGGACTTCAACCGGCCGCTGCACTACGAGTATAACAACCCAGGTTAGTTTACAATGTCGACCCGCGCGCTAAGGAGTCGAAACATAGACTTTGAGAAGGACCACACACAATTCAGTGAAAGTGAAGTAGGTTGCTCGTACAGAGAACAGGAACAGTTTGAATTCCCAAGTATGGAAAACCTTAGTGTGGGTCATGAACATGATGCTAGTGAAATCCATTTGTCTAAGACCGGCCGAATCCAGACTCCAGCAGATAGGCACGGGGAGAAAGACATTTGTAGCGAGGGTGATCTTAGCACTGTGACAGTAGCGGAGCATGTTAGTATAGTCAATGCAAACACACAGCTACAAGAAATATTAGCTAGCGTACTACAGAGTGTTAAACAGACTGTTAAAGAAGCTAACGAGAAATTACGGAGGGATATAGAGAGAAGTGTCAAAGACGAAATAAGTAAATTGAGAGAAGTAGTTCGCTTAGAGAATAAGAGATTGAAGGAGAAATTCGAAAGGGAAAACATTAGTTTCAGTAAATGCCTTGATGATAAATTGCAACATGAATCTGCTAAGATGGGAAAATTGGTGCAGCAGGTTACGGAAGACAGTGAAAAAGAGCTTGTAGCTGTAAAGAAAAATGTTCAGGCAGTATCCAAAGAATTACATAATAAGATAGAATCACACGTGCTAAAGACAACGGAGCTGACTAGTGAGTTAGGTAAGGAAATGATCCTGCATAAGGAATTTGCTGATAAGGAAGTCAGTGAGATGAAAGAGATAATCAAATTAGTGCAAACTGAAAGGATTAACAATGCGCAAACTTGGCAGAAAGAAACCGAAGAAGGTCCAAAATTTAAATGTACAGTTGAACAAATTGGAGTCCAGGAATGAAGGTCATTTCAGTCAATTAAATAGCGAAGTAAATGCTATTAAGTTACAATTATTTGGTTGTACAACGGTTGGGTGTAGTCCCACCTCGTTTCCTCCAAATGAAAATGCTAGTATAGATCCTGGCCAATCTTCTTCTGAGTCTGCGCACGTCAATTCTAATACCGCAACTGAAAATGTAAGGATCACTCACGGAGTACCGTGTAATTGTAATGAG
>NW_019724644.1:26714-29307 GCF_002891405.2 Cryptotermes secundus
CCTGATAATGAAAATAACAGACGTTCGGAAAACTAGAAACGGGATCAGTTGCGGACCGAAATTTGAGCCCGTCTGAAACGAGAGCGCAAGGTCCTCAGGCCCAGAAATTTTCTGACAATGATGCATATAAATTTAACTCTTCAGATAAGGACGAATTAACTGTCTTCTACATAAACGAAGCAAATTTGAATAACTGCCCTCGTGTAGAAGTTAGATTTGGTGACCAGGCAGTAGATTGTTATATTGACAGCGGATCTGAAGTGTCCGTGATTTCTGAGAAATTGTACAATAAATTAGTATTGAAAGGGTTGCCAACGTATGAGATCGGAATCAATAACGCAGTCCTCATCACAGCATTTGGTAATAGGACAAAACGGCTTAAGAAGCAGGTGTACTTGGAATTTGCTATTGGACAGGATGTGTTTGAAAACGTGTTCTTAGTGTCTCCTCAGTTAATTGGCTCAGTCATTATCGGGTGTGACTTTGCAAGAGATTGTGGGCTAATCATAGATTTTAATGATGAATGTATCAAGTATAAGCGGGACGGAATTTTGAGAAAACAAGGATTTAGCCAGGGGAGAAGAGCTGAAGTAGACGACAGTAGTTCTTTGCCACATAGGTGTGTATTTAATAACACTTTTCCGAGATCAGTGAACCCCGAAAGCCATATACCGCCAGTGAGTGAACCAGAGCCACTTACAGCTGCTCGAAGCAGTTTTGAGGGATCCCATAGTAACAACAGTTTGGAAGGAAAGGTTTGTGAAGGGAATGGGAAAGGACTCAGCGGGTTTGAAGTTGCCTCGCTAGTGAAAGTAGTAAACGAAGCAGTTATGTCAGGGTGTGAGACCCACGCGAACATGTCTAATGATGACAGGAGTAAAGATGATGAGTTTATTGACGAAGATGAAGTTCGAGTTATTAGCCGAATAAATGGCAGGTTTTATAATGCAGAAGAAGATGATGATTTTAAGAAGCTGAGTCATAGTGATTGTAACAGGTTAGATGGGATCCCAATAGATGAAGTTCATATCCACAAAGCTAATGATGACACTCCAGACTGTAGAACTATTTCTCCTACTGATATGGCTACTTTGATTTATAAGAACCAGAATCTGTCCTTGTCAGAAAAAGAAAGTTTAATTGCATTAACTTCGAAGCCTGTATATCAAAATATGAGAGCACCTTATAGGTTTTCGGAATTCCTTGTCTGGTTTTGTAAGGGCACTGAAGTTAGCTCTGGGCAATGAGACCTCTGAGTTCGTCGTTTATTAGCAGATGTTTTCTTTTGGCCTTCACTTTTCGAAATTTTTCGCTTAATGGGAACGCACGTAGAAGATTCAATAAGCAGAGTTTAAAACCTTACTTGTATAAATTGAATTAATCGAAATTGCTTGTTGAATTGTCAATAAGAATTCTATGAACTTGTAAGAAATCATCTTACAGAGTGTGCCAAATAGGACCGAGGACTATCTTTATTCATCGCGCTTGTTCTTTCCTCCTTTTCAACTGCCAGTGAGTAGAAGGACAGAGTGAATGTATTTATGTAATTGTGATCTTCAGAAACCTTTATGTTGACAGTGATTTAGCAACTAAGAATTGTATTTGTTAAGGTGTTACTGTAGAAAAGTACTAGACCTATTGCAAAAACAGCAACATGACTGCCCTTAGTTAACTGTTAGGTTGTAAACAATGTAACAAAGGAGAGAGCAGGATGAAAGGTCGACAGTGGGGCACATGAACCCACACTATCCTGAAATCAGAAGTTAAATGTGTACATTTAGAGCAAGGAAGGGCAGACGTTTATGGCAAAAAAAAAAAAAAACTTATTACAGGCTAGCTGTTATTAAATTAGAGAGCATAAGAGTGTTTATGAAAATTGTAAGATGAAAGTTTGTGTGGGAGGTGCTACATGAAACGCCTATTCACTATGTAAAAATGTCATGTAATTGAGTATTAGCAGATTTCGGTGATTGTCATAAGATTGATGTGACTGAAATAGAGTCAAACTTTATCAGATTAAGGTGAAGTGAAATCATTAAGAACTTACTTGAGAGAATGTGTCCTTGAATTAAGTGTGATAAAAGGTAATTTGAATGCCTTAAGTGTGAACATGTAGTTGACAACAACACTGCTGAATTTTGTAATTAATTATATATGTATTCAATTGTATTAATTATGTATTAACTTCCATTTCTTGGTGATTTTGATGCACTTCATATGAATGAGCTGAAGAAAAGACTACTGATTAGTTGTATTGTTCCACAATTGATTTGTAATGATGTTCAGAGATATTGTGTTTTAATTACTCGCTGCAGGTTACTGATCAATACAGAGTGGTGCTGGATCTCCTTCACCAATGGCGGTGGAGCAACCTGCTAGAAGGGTAAAAGGGTGTTAATTATTGTGTTGTATTGTATTGTTTGCATTCTGTTGTTTCTATTTGAGTTCTGTGTAGTTTGACTTGTTTGTATAAGCTGTAGGATCAGCTATAGGCTGCAAGACGTAATGTTGGACAATTCAAGTTTAAATTGTCAAATTACGTCTTCGGGGAGTTTGACGCTGATCATTCTGAGCCCTTATTTATTTGGATGAT
>NW_019724644.1:30625-43041 GCF_002891405.2 Cryptotermes secundus
CACAATGCATAACTGACAGCAGAAAGCCCCTCCAGACACTCAAAGGCAACATTATCATGGTCATCCTTTCCAGCATTAGGCATACTGAGAATTAAAATCATTACAAGACTAAATAGGATTCAGATCTAATGCTGCTATGTTCAGGTCCTACTGTTGACTGACATTTATTATATGAAATTGAATTTGCCACAATTTGCATTTTTATTCTACTTTTATAAGAAATATCTGTGATAAAATTTAAAATACAAATGTGGAGAATGCAATTTTTTTACAGTCTGTAACTATTTTTTTTAATTCGCTTAGTGCGGGGTGGAGTCCAACTGGGTCCACTCAGCATGGCAGCCACTGATTTGCCTATTGTAGCCTACCCCAGGTGATTATGATGATAGAGAATTTGGTGGAATGAAGATTGGCAGGGGAAACTGAAGTACTTGGAGAAAACCTGCCCCAGCACCACTTTGTCCACCACAAATCCCACTTGACCAGACCCAGGATCAAACCTGGGCTGCCATGGTGGGAACCCAGCAACTAACCACTTGAACTATGGCGTGGCATCTGTAACTAGTTACTTGTTCATAGAAAACACAGCATATAACTTATGGAATACTCCTACATTTGTATTTGTGCTGAATGTGTGCAACACTTTCTTCATGTGTCAGTTATTCAATGAAAGGTTCCACTGCTGCATAGCATCAGGTTTAGAACCCGGGCAAGTAGACGAGTAGTTTAACAGATTGTTCACACTCAGTGTGTAAAGTACTATGCAACTGTTCAAGCAACACCAGAGAGTTGATGACAAAGTTTGTTTTGTGTTACTTTGCAGCTTGATACTGGTCTTTGACTGCAGGGTTAAACAAGTGAAAGCAGACTGGAAGCTGAAGAGCAGTTGCTTCTGATATCTGACACTGTGTATTCTGGTAAAAGTTTATCAGTACTTCAGAGAAATATACTGTCTTATAAACTTTGAAATTAAGCAAGCGTCAAGGAGAATCTTTGCTTGCTGCCAGCTTGGCTTACTCTTCAACCCTCAAGATGGAGACAGTACATTCCTTTGGAATGTCAGCATACATTTGTACCAGACTACATGACATCACAATCCCAAAAGACCATATTCTCCATAGTCATAACCATGAGAATCTAAGATCCCACAAAACAATTGTTTTTTTTTGTGGATATGTATGTAAAAAAACAATTTTTAGAACATTCATGCCTATGTATAATAATTCAGGCACATATGATTGGTATGGTTTCAAATAAAAGCTACATGTTTCTTCATTGAGTTATTTTATGGTGCTCTATGTAGTGCTGAAGCTGAACGACAGATTGTTAATTCACACAGCTATCTTCAACTCGAGTTCAAAGTTCTTGGTCACCAGGAAAAAATTAAGTTTCTTTTGGGGGGGGGCAGAAGTAACTAGTAGTTAGCTGATTCTCTGTGGAATCCTTCTTGAGAAGTTAAGAGTCACTCAGCTGATCAAGAAATCTCGTGCTTTTCATAGAACCAAAAGATCAATCACCATGTTCACTAGAACCTGCCACTATCCTGACCCAACTGAATCAGTCTACATCCTCATACTGTTTCCTTAAGATTCATTTAATATATATAATTTTTTATGCCACTCGCTTTGATACAAAACTTGACATTTATGACAATTGTGCTAGTTAATATAGTTCAGTGGGTATCTAATGCACTCATGATAAACAGTCACAAGATATGAACCATATCTCAAAAAGTTAAGTAACCTACTTCTGACATTTCTGACTGTGCATCCATCTTCATCATATCTTGATGACTTCTTTCCAATGAACTTCCTCGCACAGGCACTGCTGATGGTCCTCCACTGCTGCCTGCATGATGCAGGGGCTTGCGACCACGGCTACTTCCAACAACACTATGGCTTGACACTGGTATTGCTTTCAGAAATATGGAAGTGACAAATATAATTATTATAGCATTTGTTACATGCAAAATACTTGTCTTTAAATAATAAACTAAATTTTAATTTTTCTGTGAAACTGGAACTTAGATATTAAAACTTGCAGATGCTGCCAAATATGTTTAGTGTTATTTCCCTCTTTGTTATGATGGCTGATACTTGAAAAAATGCAAAATACTTCCAGTAGTATAAGCCAAAACAAACACTGGAAATATATATTACTTAAAGTAAAAGAGACACAGGATTCAAAGAATAGTGAAAGATTAAAATGAAAAATTACTTGGTTGGTTTGATGAAAAGAAACTGGTAATTAATTATGTCATATTAAAGAGAGATGGGAAACTATGCACAGCAAATACCTCCTTAACACTTCGCGGACCGGTGATTTAAATATTTAAATCACCCTGGGGACTGGCATTTTTAAACATACTACCATAACTTGTGCACTGTTCACTTTAAAAATTAATATAACATCTCCTAATTAATTTTTTTAACTAAAATTTCTGGAGAACACTTACCAATGCTCCTAGAAGTGCTTGAGGGTGTGATATTTCTGGAAACTTTCCCCTTTGTGAAGTGGCATTACACAGAACTTGCAAATGTAGTCATACTCCTTTTTTTGTGAACTGTGCAAACATGGCATTGCCTAGAAGTATTCTTCCCCTTGGAATGTTCACTCTTCACAATTTTCATGAGGGTATTTTTCTGCATATCACTCAAGAGTCGCTCTGGGGGGTCCACATGAGGCCTTCGTGCGGTGGGAGTTGATGGGCCCGGTCGTACTAAGTCTTTGTGTGACCTTGGTTCTGCCGCCACCATCTGGACTGTAGCCCAGGCCTTTGCCACATTCATCAGAAATGCTTTGTATTTCAATTATGAATCAGGGTTTAGATTTTTTTTAGATTTTTGCTGTCCCCGCAATGTTATTACCCGCATTATCGTCGGAGCTGCTGTCACTTTTACTGTATGTGGCCACAATTCTTTGTTGTCCTCCATCACCGTCGCTGTCTGAATGACAATTAATCCATTACTACCCGTCTCACAAGGCAGGTCAGCTAGGTCATCGGAGGAGAATTTGTCCTTGATCCATTCTCCCCATTAGCTACTGGCTGATACACACAGCTTGAAGAAGGCAAAGCATTTTCCTTTATAGTTGGTTAAGTAAACAGCGAGGTCAAGTTACTGCCTGCTAACTAAACATTCCAGTCTTATCACGCATCTGCAGGTGGCGCCAGAGCGATGTATAGTGTGTTGCAACTTATCGTATTCTAAAAACCTGTTAACACGCGAACAGTCCGCCATGTTTAGAAGCGAAAAACCTTTTAAAGGGTGCATGGTCCGCAAAGTGTTAATATTGGAGAGAGAGAGAGAGAGAGATGTAAGAGAACAAATAAACTACATAAGAAAGTATGGTATTTACATACATTTGGCTACTTTTTTCCACAAGTTCATTGGAAGCACTGCTCAACAAAGGATTATCTTAAATTATTCTACTCATGTACAGTAAATATCAGCATAAAAATAATTAACACTATCACAAAATGTGCTGGAAGAATTTGCTTATAGGATGTATTTGTAGTATGCTGCAACATTGTGTAATCTGATACAGCCTAATATGAAATAAATTTCTCCAATCAGGATCACTTGTGTACCTGAAGGAATAGGAGTAGAATCACTTCTTTCATTTCGACGTTTGTACCGACTGTCAATCTCATCTGGAGACTCAAAGTCCATCAGCTTTGATGACTTCTTTCGCACGCGTCCTGATCGTGATACACCGGTCACTTCCAAATCTGTGAGTAAGAATAATGATGATGATAACTTGCACCTCTAAATTTCATAAGTGCAGGAAGTAAACAATTAAAAGTTACATTTTGTAAAATAATATCAAACTGTATAAAGGAAACAAAATGAAAGATAAATACCTATCAGGGGAAAAGGAGATTGAATAAATATGCAATTCAGTCCATAGTACTGATAATTAATTATTTGACCAATAAAGAACTTTTGTGTAGCTGTCACTCTGGAATTGGATCGCCTCTGTGGTCTAGTGGTCAGAGTTCCTGGCTACAGATCCAGAGGTCCATGTTCCATTCCCGGCACTACCAGATTTTCTGAGAAAATGTGGATCTGTACATCCACTCCCCTATACGCCTTCATGGCATAGTGCTTAATTAGTTAAGCACAGGGACAATTTTACCTTTACCTTTAGTATTAAATGGAAAGAGTAGAACAAGCTGTGAAACTTAGCTGTAGAATACATTAGATATTCAGGATTATTTGATTTTTGGACTTTGTCCATTATTTTGTATTCTAAAAACATTTCAGAAACTGGATCTGTTCCTATCCTTAGGTAAGGGGATGGGAGACACTGTTGGGTCCATTAGAAGGAGCTGGCCTAATGTACACATTAGATATGATTAGCTGTGATGTCTTTTGTGTAAGCAGCCATGGCAAGACGGTCGACTGTCCAAGATTCTGTTGCATATATCCACCACAAAAGCTAGAAATCTTATAACTTGTCATTAAGCTCCTGGATTGAAGCTGCTGTATGAGAATTGCTTAATTTACGTTAGTTTTAACCCATTTCGATGCAGTACCCTTTAGAGCCAACACACTTATGCAACTGCTCTGGATAGTTTTGGAAGCAATCAATTGTCATTTTTATTTAAGGTTAGTTGGATCATCACAGCCTTTTCTTACCAAATCAAGTGTTTCTGAACTACTGGCCATTTAGACAAATTTTGATACTGGAGAAGACACCAGTTAATCATAATACCAAAGGATGAAGTTGCTCAGTCACTTTCTGTACTCCACATTGTCCAGACTGGCTCTGGGGCCTACTCAGCTTATTTCATGGTTTCTGGGAACTCTTTCCCTGGGGGGAAAGCAGCTGGGGTGTTAAGTTGACCACTCACCTCCATCTGGTGCTCGAGGTCAAGAATAACAGAGCTATACCTCCACTGCCCCCATGTCTGCACCTAATTAATTAATGCTCCAATTCAGACTCACATGTGGTACCTCCTAAATATCACATATTAATACATAAGCTCCTCATTCAATTATAATATGCTGAATGTGGCTGAAAAACTTGATATACATTTCTTCTAACCTGTAGTGTGTGTAGGGGGGGGGAGACAAGTAAAAAATTGTCAAATGAGGTGTGCATTCAAAAAATTCTCCAAAAGCTCAAATGAAAACAGAGTTAGGTCACCAGAGCACAATATTTCTCACTTGATGACACAATGAAATTATGTTCAATACATCAGTGCAGAAACTTTGAAGTGTTTCTTCCTCTCATGTTAAGCAATGTTTACCAATTGAACACCTCCACATCATATCGATATACAACATTCAATAACTTTCAACCACTGACAATTACAATTTGGGTAGGGAAAGGTACCTGCAAAGTGTCAGAACTCATCTGCCAACATTTCATTAAGCAAGAAAATTACACGAATTCTTCCTCAACATCTGGTCCAACAGTACTGAAAACACTGGCTGACACTTTGCACAATCAGTTGAAAAGAAGAAATTGTAATCTGCCTAGTTTTCTCTTTATTTCTTGATTTTCAATACACATTTCATTTTAAAAGCCAATATATAAATTTGAAACCATCTCATATGTTACTGCACAAACTAATGTAATAGTAAACACGTCAAAACAGACATTAGGTATCCAAAAATATGTAATGGAAAACACTCCGTCCCACGTGGTACATGGCAATCTCATGATGAAGTGTTACAAAGAACTTAATTGAACTTCCTCTTTTAATTACAAAAACAATTTTCTTGTCCATGAATTATCATAAATTAAATTAAATTTGATGAATATCCTTCCATACACCTTCATTACTCAAAACACAAAATCACACATAAAAACTGTTGCATTAGAGGCAAACTTTCTTACATTCTGACCACTTATACAATACTGAGTTTGGCTCTCATAATGAGAGCTCTAAACTTAAACTTGTTGACATCTAGGTTGCATTCCTTACCAAAAGCACATTTTCCAATCATGTAATACCCCTTATCATAAACAAATATTATATTTACTTATATTTATTTAATGTCAGTAGCACCTGACTAAATAACAAAGAATAATACAAAAGCTTAATGAATAATGAACTGGAGGACATGAAAGGAAATGCCTATTCCTTAATTTGAGGCAAAATCCAGGCATTTGCCAGCAGGGCCTGAGAAAAATGATCAAAACCTGTGATAATAGCTAGTGTCCTGGCTAAGATTTGAACCTGAGGCCTCCCAAATTCAAAGCATCAGTGCTAACCACTTTACTGCAACATTCAGTACACATACTTTTTCATATATGTACTTCACTGTCCAAGCATGAAACATGTTAGGGAATTAAGCACACAAGAATGTATTACATTTGTTCATAAGCTGTATTAAATAGCTGATGATAAATACTTTTGATATATCCTGTGCCATAAATGCAATTCCACAGCTACAGAAGAGGTTAAGGCACCAATAAATTATTATTATGCAACCTTGAGAAACCCACAGCACCTGTCATATATTTAGTAACATTTGGCACTTTTGCAACATGTAGAATATCAGTGTATAATTGGCCATATGTTGTGCAAACAAACAACACAAGGAATACTACACATTCATAATTAACTGTGCAAATACCCTTTTATTTCTTTTAGTCAAGTGTGAACTTATTTACCGAAGTATATAATAATTTTGAAGGAATGTCTAATTCTCATTTATTATACATCATCATCTTGGTTCCAACCATCTTCATCTGACAAGAATCTTCGTTTTGCGGTTGTGTTCATATATGGTCGCAATGCCCATTCAGTATCAGCTGCATCTGCATGGTCCAATGTTCCTAGCTTTATTTCATACAATTTTAACTGGAATCGTGGCCCAACTTCAGATAACTCAACATCCTTTCCATTTATTTTCTTGTATGTGTGATGTCGAAATGAGATGTAATCATCATGATTAGCAAAGGTGATGACTCGCCGACTATCCTCCTTAGGTACAGGAAACAAATATTTCAGTATATCTGAAACGCGATTACCAAGGGCAGTTTTGAAGTTGTGGAAAATAAGATGTGGATACTGTTCAGACATAGTGCCAATGTCAGGTATGTCATGCCTCATAACAACATCAGTCATAGTGAAGTAGGCAGTTGGTCCATATGGGAGATGACACACAATGAAACTATCTGGAACACCACGATGTTCATGAACAACAATAAAATCTGTCACATTATTAGCACTGCAAGCATGGAGAAGCTGTTTCATTTCATAATTTCCACGATTCATGCGCTGGGAGTTGGGAAATATCAGCCGGAGCTCCTTCACAAACATTTTAAGGCGAGATGATGGATCACGTGAAGTTGTTATCATTATTTTTGGATCTTCAACACCTGCCCATCTGTACTCATCATCTTCATGTTTACCACCGCCTCCGCCTGCTTCTGTACCTAACGCAACAGCAAGTTCTGGCCCTCTGTCTTCCCATTCTAATTTTTTCTGAAGAACCAACGCATTCCGTCTCAAATCCGTGTGTATTGTGAGGTTTTCTTCCAAACATAGTTTTAACCTATCTTTCTTGTCTTGAATTTTTCGTTTCTTTCCTTCGATTGCCTTTCTATGCAGATATTCTCGTCTCAAACGTGCCTGGCGACGTAACATTACTTCCACCGAAATAAATTCGCAAATACTCCATACATAAACTGCCTACAACTACAAACACCACATGCCAAACACGGTTCGATGGAGAACAATATGGCCATCAACTTTGCTATCGATTAAAACTAATTTAGATATATCGAAAGCGTTTAACTGCTGTGAGGTTATGTTTCAATCAATAACATTTCAAGAGATAAATCTAATCAACGATGAATAACTATGCATTAGACTTAATTACCTTCTTGTTTCATGCGTTTTTGCTGAAAACTGTCGAATACATCATTGCCGTCGATATTCTTCTTCCTCTTCGGCGTCTTTTCCATTTTTACGCTTCAATTCTGTATTTTAAAGCAGTACTAAAGATCCTACTTAATATTTAGATAATACGTATTTTAACTGCAAGAATTAATTTGCACGACAATACAGTACACTACCTTCACATAATTATACTTTCAAATTGTCTTAAACTATCATTCAGCCACTGCCACAAATAAACAGTAGTTTATCCGTGCTCCCTTCGATATCGATATCGATGGAGACGCTAACAGGCTAACGGGTTTGAAGTCCGCGATCGTTTGAACTTCAACGAACTGCAATAATGGCGTATATTAGTTGACATATGTAGTGTTTAAATAGCTAGATCATTGTAGTGCTGTAGAATACAGTTAACTTAAATTTTTGTCATTGTTCCTCAGTTACGAAATTTAAACTGTGTGTATGAAATATTTTCCTCTAGTTGGGCTTTGTGCAATTGTCTAGAGATGGAAACCACGCAGTCTGAAAATAACGTTCAAGGGAACTGCAATGACAACAGTGCCCAAGAAGCAGAAGATCGGAATGAAATATATCAAGTATGTTCTGCAAGGCTATCGCATAATGATGTCTCGCCATTGCGGAGAGGTTCATCAGGACTGTTTAGTGCTCAAAATAATGGGCTAGAAGACATCCATGAGGAAGATTATGAAGATGAATGTGTTCATTCAACACACAATCCACCGCCTTGCACAACTTTTACAGTTCTACCTTCACACACTACCCCTCCGTCAAGACAATATAAAGTCCGAAATCCATTTGATGCTGCATTAATCAAAAGACTTTATCTTCCCATTCTTAGTCCATCTGTTTTTAAAAAGGTTGTAAGCCCAACACAGGTAAGATATTTAATACATAATTGAATAACCAGATCGTTGATAGTATAACTTTAAAATTTACAATTTGTAAAGTAAAACCAGCCATTGTACCACACCCTGTGACATTTTAAGTTAATCCACATTGCCACAACATATTTCCTGGGATGCTATTGTATTTAATCTCCATCTTCAGAATGGTAAATCAAGGGGCATGATGTGTCATATAGAGGTCACCAGCATTTTCTTACACTGGTTTTTAGCTTAGCTTTTAAAGTTGTTTTTTTTTTTTGTCAAACACTTCTTCCCTGTGTAGTTGATAGATTATTTTAACTCAGAAGAATGGTATGCTCCTTCAGTATGATAGCCTCCTACCCCAAAGAGATTTCTGTGCCAGAATTCATAATTTATTTCTTTGGTCCCAATATTGAGCTACTGGTACACACTGGGCCTCATTACAGAACTAACCCAGTATTTGCATGGAGGGGCTTAGGACAACTACAAAAAGTCTCAGTCATGATATGCAGTGTTTGAATTGAGGCAACAATTGCAAATGGAAAGAAGACAAGGAACATAACAGCAAGAAGGAATAAGAATTTACACTTGTTACAGGCACATACACACTAGGGGAACCATACATAAACAACTATGTATGTATGTATGTAAGGGGTGGGTCATTCCCACCGCAGTGGCCTGGATTCGATCCCGGGTCCGGTCAAGTGGGATTTGTGGTGGACAAAGTGCCGCTGGGACAGGTTCTCTCTGAGTACTTCGGTTTCCCCTGCCAATCTTCATTCCACCAATTGCTCCACAATCACCCTCACCTATCATCTGGGGCTGGTACAATAGGCCAGAAGTGACCACAGTACAAGGGACTTTGTCCCACCCCACTAGCAATAAAAAAAAGGGCTGGGCCATAAAAATTGGCCCCAGCACTGCGACCTTCAGTGATCTATTGTGCTTATACATAAACAACTAAGTGTCAATGCAGGAAGACAGCAGTTTCCTCACCCACACCTGATAATGACCACTTTGGTTGAAACATGTTGTAAAAAACTTTTAAAGTGACTGGCTTTTACTGCGTTTTAATAAATTGTTGCATATAAGACTGTATAACTAATTAATACTGTAACGTGTTTCGTTACTGAAGACGCCGTAGAGATGGTTAATTGGTTTATTTAACAACCTACAAATAACGGCTACAATTAATTATAACACAGTTGTGGGGTTTCACATTTTATAACCCTAATCGCATTAATCTGTTAACACTGTTGCGGGGTTTCACACTTTATAACCCTATGCGCAAATCAGCTCACTCTGCCTTCAGTAGTCTACACGTTTACAGTAGGGGAGCTATGTATCACTGTATCACACACTCCCAATTACACAATCACACACACGTCCGGTTCTTCTACCCGCGACGGCTGCTATACTCCAACAGTAGTCGGCTGACTGGAGAACTCTTGATAACACACTCGTACGCTTGCTAGGAACTATCTTCGGCGATGGCCACGTTATAACTCGACTCGGCGACTGTTACTTTAAAACTCGGCGGCTGTCACAGTACAACTCGGAAATGTCTTCGGCGATATCCACGGTATAACTCTTCGGTAGCCACATTAGAACTGACTCGTAGCTGCTGTGCAGTTCTCTTATATATCCGCAGTGGTGCCTGTTGCGTTCCACGTCACAGTAGGAAGTTGATTACGGGTACGTAGCGTTGCGCGTTACGTCACCGCGGAGTGGTGGGAGGGAGCACTATGTTACCGCCACGCGCCTGTGGCCTGAGTTGCCACGTTGCTGCTGGGTAGGGAGGGGTTCTCCGTTGCGCAACATGTTACAATACTAACTCAATCATGATATTTAGTTTCATATAATTACTTCATATAATTTTTGTATTTGATATTGATTTGTTCAGTGTTGATCTGTTTTAACTCTTTCTATGGTAGTTTTATTTAAAGAACCTTATTCTGTTAGAATATTTCCATGGTAATATGTAATTCCAATTGTTTAAGGCCACAAATTTTTAACTGTTGAACGGTGATAAGAGATGTATCACTGATCCTTATCTCAGACACAAAATAAATCTGGTCCTTGAAAAGGTTGTTCTTTCTGAGTGGACTAGCTCATGAGTAGTGTGGAAAGGGTAAACATATCTGTTGAGATTATGGTCTCCTGGATGTGACCATGTGATATATGTTGATTAATACACTTGAGTCTGTTTCTCAGGCAACATTATTATTGAAGAAAGCAGTCTTCTTGGATGTGGTGCTGTGTAGATGTGGTGATAACCGACGTTTCGGAGGAATGTATCGCCTCCATCTTCAGGGTAGAAGACAAGAAGAAATCCGCGAGCAAACCAGCTAGAGCAAGTGCAACAGTCTATTGCACATTCCTCCGAAACGTCGGTTAACACCACATCTACATGGCGCCACATCCCAGAAGACTGCTTCCTTCATAGTCACCACTGTGAAAACCTCAAATCTTACAACATTGTTATTATTTATATAAAAATGATTATCTGGGTACAATCACTTTTGTTTGCAATTTATGGTCCCTATATTCAGTGAAGTTTCTGTTTTGTTGATAAGACTAATTGTGGGTATCCCAAGCAAATGTGAAGATCTCCAAAACTTTTTTTTTTTTTTTTTTTTTTTTTTTTTTTTTTTTTTTTTTNGCAGTTCAACCCCAAATTTGACAGTCATATTAAGTGTGTATTTTATATGACCAAGATTTAATTTCCTCAGTATGAGAACACAGTAATAATTCTACATTTCACATGACAGCATGCATTTCTTAACCAGCAAAGTAACTGTTTCCTTTTGGTGAAAGAGCCTGTACCTTGTTGATAGTTACGAGAACATGCATTATTAGAAATTATTTTTGTAAGTTGTCTGTATACAGTGGTTGTGATTAATTTCTCTGTGTTTTTTCCATTTGATTGTCTTGAAATCTGAGATTCAACTTAACAATATATAAAATTTCGTTTTGTACCTGATAGAAAACATTCTGTCTCTCCATAACAAAGACCATTCTATTAATACTGTTTTGGAAATAGTTGTTGTTTATTCCAAGAATCATATAAAATCCATAAATATAATGTATGGGCAAAATGTAGGATTTTTTTTAAAGATTAAAGCAGATGGTATGTATATGCAGTAACCACTGCACATTAAAGGGTTAATTTGGTATGAAATATCAATACTGTAATTAAAATGTTGCTGTGAAGGCTGTAATGGATCTCGAGTGTTCTCACGAAGCTGAAACTTTACTTTGAAATGTAGATGTTGAATAAACACGATACTTGAAGAGCACACTCTTCTGTGTTGCTCCTTACTGCATGCTTCTTGATGATGTCTTGACTAACTCTTCAACACTGCAGATAGAAGGAATAGGTTCCTCCAAAACATCAGTGGACTTCTACTAAATTATATGGCATTACAGCTCAGAAGATGGTACTCTTCATGGTTACTACTGCAAAAGACTTAAAATCCAACATGAGATTTATTTGCACATTCTGTACCGAGACTGGCAGCAGTGTGAGTTTGGCTATTGGGATTATGTCAAGATTTGTACAGGTTCTACAGATTATAGTTTTGTTGGCTTATAAGAAGGATGTTTTTATGTCACCCTAATGCTACACAATAATAAGGGAATGCTTTTAAGATCCAATTTTTAAGAATGAA
>NW_019724644.1:46291-47950 GCF_002891405.2 Cryptotermes secundus
TTTCGCGCCACAGGATGACAACAGGATGAAACTGTTCAGAATCGTCATATCCAGGAAATGGAAAAATAGTTTATTTGTCCATTTCCATGTCCGACGACTGATGCTATAACTGTTTGCCATTCTGTCCGCTTTGTCAACATAACCCATGTACGTGTTGTAATCGGCAACAATTGCTGGCTCGATGGCATTTGCATGCTCATCACAGAAACTGCCTTCTGCTGGAGGACAGTGCATGTTTGTCAGTATGTAAACATCACGTTTGCCCTTCCAAATTATTGCTGTCAAGTTGTCACCCTAACACGAATGTCACCTTTCTTCAGTCGAAATTGTCTTCGTCGAAAATCGTCAATTAGGTCTGACTGTCCCACAGCACGTTATGTCCTTTATCATCAGTTCCTCAAACAAGTCTGGTGATGAAAAGAAATTGTCCATGTACAGTTTGTGACCTACGCCCTCAATATGTCTGCATAGGTCCCTAACTGTAGCATGTGTCGCTCTCATGTCTTGGTCGGCACGTGTCCTGTCTTTTCCTAGATAATCCTTCATGTCATAAGTATACCCAGCGGCGTCACAAATTTTGAAGATTTTGATTCCGAAACGTTTGTGTTTCTTAGGAATGTACTGCCTAAAAACCACCCTCCCTTTGAATTTAACAATTATCTAGTCCATGGCCAAATGTCCAGAAGGGTTATAATATATTTCATATGCGTGAGTGAGAGTGTTGAAGATGGTCCGAATTTTCCATAGTCGGTCATAACTGTCGGCATTCCTGTCAGTTTCTGTATTGTTGTCTGCAAAATGAAGAAAACGAAGAATGTGTAGAAAACGGTCACGTTTCATTGTGCTAGAGTAGAACGGCATGGCAAATTGTTCTGCAGTTGACCAGTAGTCCTTTAGTCTGTCTCTAATATCATGTCCCATGTGAATGATTATTGCTAGAAACAGAAACATCTCGGAATCGGTCACGTCAGGCCGTGGAGAAGGTCCATCTTGAAGTTTGTCTAGGTACTGGTGGTAGTACCTATTCGTCTCTTCCACCAGCAGACGGATAATCCCTGCAAAGTACAGCATGAAAACACAGAAAGGGGTGGAATCCTTATTTACATGTGGAGCTTCATTGATATTTAACCCCACAGCTCCACCGGAATAATTATTCACATGCCTCCTGCCATGCTGGTGTGGTGGTCCCCAGGTTGCCGACGAAGATGATGGGTCTTCGTTGACTTCGGGTTCTGAGGCCATTGTTTCCTCGCCACTATCAGAATATTCTGTACCGCAGTCTGAATCGGTGTCAATAATCAGCTGCTTCTCAATTTCGTCTTCTTCTAAGTGAAACGAGGCCATGCTGGGTAGTTCAAATTGCGATGTTTTATTCACAACAACGCGCTAGGATAGAACGTTCTGGTAGTGAGGGGCTATGCGAGAACAGTACCTCTGTGTGGTTAGTTCTATATATGCACAGTCAGGGTTTCTGAAGGACAATTCTAATCGCATCGCTTATAAAACATCGCAATTTCAACTATCCACCATGGCCCCATTTCGCATGCAATAAGCCGCTCATAAATTACACCGATTCAGAATGCATTACAGACGAGACTGAAAGGCATTCCAAGAACAGTAGCTCTGTGTGTTTAGTCCGAGATGTAAACAGAATCGTAA
>NW_019724644.1:50602-54358 GCF_002891405.2 Cryptotermes secundus
TATATATATATATATATGCACATACACATTGTGTCTGAAAAGTAATGAGACAGAAGTTCTTAAATGAGAAAGCTAGTGTTCAGAGAAATAATTTATCATGAAAGTTATTCAAAGTATTTCCCATTAAAGTCTCTACACTTGTTACACCTCTTTCAGTCATTGAAAGCATCCTGAAATTCCTCCAAACTTGTCTCTTTGATATGCTTGGTCACATTCCTTTTTTGGATCATATGAAATCATTTTTCTTTCATCTTCATTTTTTATTTCAGAAAAAGAAGAAAGTTATCAGCCAGAGCCACATGTGATGAATGGAGGGGGGGGGGGGATCTCAGTAACCTCATTTTGCAAAGTAAATCTCCAGGCAGTTGATGCAGTATATGTAGGTCATTGTCATGCAACAAAATTAAGTTTTTGTTTATTTGAAATTCTGGCCTGACAGATCAGATTCTTTGCAGCAATCATTCCTTCACTTCTAAATGAAACTGGGCATTTATGGACCATATTCCTTGTGAATAGTTCTTGAATGAGATCACATTAGTTTTCATACACACTGTGTATATGTTGTAACTCTATTGTAGGTGAACAGATTGGTGTGGCAGTAATGTTCTAAACTGTAGTTGGAATGTGCTTTTTTTTATTTAAATTCGCTTAGTAGGGGGTGGAGTCCAACTGGGTTCACTCGGCACTGTGGCCACTGATTGGCCTATTGTAGCCTGCCCCGGGTGATTATGATGATGGAGAATTTGGTGGAATGAAGAGTGGCAGGGGAAACTGAAGTACTCGGAGAAAACCCACCCCAGCGCCACTTTGTCCACCACAAATCCCACTTGACCAGACTCAGGATCGAACCCAGGCTGCCGTGGTTGGAAGCCAGCGACTAACCGCTTGAGCTATGGCGTGGCTCTGGAATGTGCTTGGTTTGAATCATGGCTGGGAAGTGAGCTATGCTGACAGGGTTTTCATGGTTTTCTTCAGTCTTCAGACAAATGCCAGGATAATATCTCAATTAGTCCACTCCTGCTTCCTTCCAAATCCTTTCCAGTTCATCTGTGAGAGTATCATATAATGTTATGTAGTGTAGCCACTGCCAACTTTGTTAAATAGGCCACAAAACCAAACAATTTATGTATACATCCTTACATGTTGTACTGTACACTCATNGGCCACAAAACCAAACAATTTATAGTTTATAAATTTATGTATACATCCTTACATGTTGTACTGTACACTCATATTCATGAGTATTCATTTTAGCATAATTTGAAACAAATGTAGCTGTGCCTCACATCTCAGAATAATACTAGGCTGTTGTACAATGAAAACATAGGGACATACATAAATTTAGAAACTAGTGATTGTTCTCTGGTCATTAGAAAATACACATATAATAGGAATGTGACAGTTAAGGAAATGACACTGTCATTTCACAGCTTAAGTGTTTACACTTTTTCAATATAATCACTGGCCATATGTATAACTGGTATAGTTTGTTGCAAAAAATGCCATCTGTAGACTGATGGTTCTGGATGTGCCACAAATGTAAGATGTGGTCAGTATGATACAGGTCTTACTTATTTGCTCATATAGTGTCTGAATGCTTCCTTTTTCCTTCTTTAAAATAAGTAACAAACATATATTGTACATATGTTTATAATTTTGAATCTGGAAAGCAATATTGACTGCAGTGTCCATCAAGTACTATTGTAGTTCTCAGATATTATTTTCTTTTCAGTTATTTCTGCAATGCTCACATTGTCTCTAGTCCTTGGGGCCCACAGGTACCGAACAACACATCTACATTGTTTGTGGAAACAAATGACAGTTACAGCTCTCACAAAGAGACATCCTTAGATAACACCAATGATGGACAAGAAGCACTATTTGGAGATCTCAGCTGCATGTCTGCAAATAAAGAAGGTTGATGTAGTCATATTCAAGAATATTGTTGTCTTTTGTGTGTTTTTGGATGGGCTGAACAAATATAGCCATGTATTTTCACTATGGCAAGTAAATATATCTTGGTTCACAAGTGAAAAATTTCGAGATAGTGCAGTCAGTACAGCGACTAGCTACAGGCTGGACGACCAAGGGGTCAGAGTTCGAGTCTCGGTAGGGGGAAGACTAAAAATTCGCTTAGTGGGGAGGTGGAGTCCAACTGGGTCCACTTGGCACGGCGGTCACTAATTGGCCTATTGTAGCCTGCCCTGGGTGATTATGATGATGGAGAATGTGGTGGAATGAAGATTGGCAGGGGAAACCGAAGTATTCGGAAAAAACCCGCCCCCCATGCCACTGTCCACCACAAATCCCACTTGACCAGACTTGGGATCAAACCCGGGCCACCGCGGTGGGAAGCCAGCGACTAACCGCTTGAGCTATGGCGCTGCCTGGGTCAAGACTAGCTCTGGGGTCCACCCAACCTCCTATCCAGTGGGTACTGGGCTGTAAAGCAGCTGGGACATGAAGCTGACTACTCACCTCAGCTAGTGCTGAGGTCAAAAAATGTTTATCTATACATCCATTCCTCCATATACCTTCATGGTGTAGTGTTTAATTAGTTAAGCACAGGGACATCTTTACCTTTTTTTCCCCCCTTGGCACTACAGCCCCAGTGGGCCTAGGCCTACCTCCATGAACTTCTCCGTTCACTTCGGTTTTTCTAGATCTTACACCTTCGGTAGGACTCCTTGGGTGGGTGATCAGCTCGTTGCAAGGCCTCTGCCTGTACACAAACACAGAAAAACGCACACACAAACTAAACATCCATGCCCTGAGTGGGATTCGAATCCACGATCCCGGTTTCCAAGCGAGCGAAGACAGTACATGCCTTAGACCACGCGGCTACAGTGACCGGCCATCTTTACCTTACCTATGTAAATACTGGGTTCCTGAACAAACTCAATTAATTTATTGATTAAAACTAAGAATTTCATTTTGTTTTGGATATACTGAGTTTGATTCAGAAACTGGCTGTTCTGTCAGGTTTTTATCATTTTCCTTATTCCCTCCAGGCAAATTCTGACATAGTATCTTAATGTAAATCTTGACCCCTTCCTTCTATATTCTTCCCAGTTCATCGTTTGCAGTCACCTTGCCATTTGATGCTAGTTAACTTAGAAGTTCAACAGATATTAAATAAACCATTATTGGTTAAGTCAGATTGCACATTGTCACGCAGGAAGAAACCACATTAAAATTTAAAGTTAAACTTTACTTGCATGCTTCAATTTTATTTGGCTTTGAGAAGATCCATTAAATGATATTTATTACAAGACTAACAGGGCAGTATACTGCGAATGCTGATGATTTTCATTTTGCATGTGCAACCTTAGATTCTGCTACTATTTTTTCTTGAAGTAACAGATAATTTTAAGTGTCTGCATCTTTTTCAGTTTAGCATAACAGAACTTCTGTGTTTAATATTTGCAGTTTCAACCCAGACTGCATTAACATTACCACTAGAATTACTACCAGATTTGGAAGCTGCTTTGAAACCATACTTCGCATCTGTAGAGGTAGGATTGGCTTTTCCATATACTGCATTTGTACCTTACTTCATGGAAGTGTGTGGTGAGACAGACTGAGTCAAAATATCTAATAAACATGATGGCACATTACTCAAAACTGTATTAGTTTGGAACAATAATGAAAGTGGAAGTACTGGTTTCCTTAGTAAAACTGCATATTTACCTGCATCTAGCCAGTGAGAGGTCAGAACCACTGCAGTGGTATGTTGAAATTCACAAAGATATGTAT
>NW_019724645.1:0-146 GCF_002891405.2 Cryptotermes secundus
GCTAGCAACGGAAACATAGCAATTTAGCAACGCATATCTAACAAGGTAGCAACGGAAAGCTAGCAAGCTAGCAATGCAAATCTAGCAATCTAGCAATTTAGCAACGCACGGAGATAGCAAGGATATATTCCAAACCTAGCAAGCTA
>NW_019724645.1:281-859 GCF_002891405.2 Cryptotermes secundus
TAGCAAAGTAGCAATGCAAACCTATCAAGCTGGCAACGAAAAAGCTAGCCAGCTAGCAACGCATGGCTTTAAAGCTAGCATCGCAATGCTAGCACGCTAGAAACGCAAAGCTAGAAAGCTAGCAACGCGAAACTAGCAAGTTTGGAACGCAAAGTTAGCAAGCTAGCAAAGCAATGCTAGCAAGCTAGCAACGCAAAGCTAGCAAGCTAGCAACGGAAAGCTAGGAAGCTAGCAAGCTAGCAACGGAAAGCTAGGAAGCTAGCAAGCTAGCAACGGAAAGCTAGGAAGCTAGCAAGCTAGCAACGGAAAGCTAGGAAGCTACCAAGGCAAAGCTGGCAAGTTAGCAACGCAAAGCTTACAAGCTAGCAACGCATAGCTGGAAACGTAAAAACGGAAAGCTAGCAAGCTAACAACGCAAATCTAGCAAGTTAGAAACGCATATCTAGCAAGCTAGCAAGCTAGCAACGGAAAGCTAGGAAGCTAGCAAGCTAGCAACGGAAAGCTAGGAAGCTACCAAGGCAAAGCTGGCAAGTTAGCAACGCAAAGCTTACAAGCTAGCAACGCATAGCTGGAAACGT
>NW_019724646.1:0-1117 GCF_002891405.2 Cryptotermes secundus
AGCAACGCAAATTTGGCAAGCTAGCAACGAAATGCTAGCATGGTAACAACGCAAAGCTAGCAAGCTAGCCACGCAAATCTAGCAAAAGAGCAACTCAAAGCTCGCAAGCTAGCAACGCACCCTGGCAAGCTAGCAACGCACCCTGGCAA
This sequence comes from Cryptotermes secundus, assembly GCF_002891405.2. Classification (NCBI taxonomy): domain Eukaryota; kingdom Metazoa; phylum Arthropoda; class Insecta; order Blattodea; family Kalotermitidae; genus Cryptotermes; species Cryptotermes secundus. Next base: position 150 of record NW_019724646.1, read on the forward strand.
GCTAGCAACGCACCCTGGCAAGCTAGCAACGCACCCTGGCAAGCTAGCAACGCACCCTGGCAAGCTAGCAACGCACCCTGGCAAGCTAGCAACGCACCCTGGCAAGCTAGCAACGCACCCTGGCAAGCTAGCAACGCACCCTGGCAAGCTAGCAACGCACCCTGGCAAGCTAGCAACGCACCCTGGCAAGCTAGCAACGCAAAGATAGCAAGGTAGCAACGCAAAGCAAGCAAGCGAGAACGCAAACAAGCAAGCAAGCAACGCAAATCTAGCAAGATAGCTACGCAAAGCTACCAAGCAAGAAACGCAAACCTACCAAGCTAGCAACACAAAACTAGAAAGCTAGAAACGCAAAGAAAAAAGCTAGCAACGAAAAGCTAACAAACTAGCAACGCTAAGCTAGAAAGTTAGCAACGCAAACCTAGCAAGATTGTAACGCAAAGTTAGCAAGCTACCAACGTAAAACTACCAAACAAGGAACGCCAAGCTAGCAACGCATAGCTGGCAAGCTGCAACGCAATGCTTGCAAGATAGCAACGCAAAGCTTTCAAGCTAGCCACGCATATCTAGCATTCTAGCAAGCTAGAAACTTAAAGCTAGCTTGCTAGAAACGCATAGCTAGCAATATAGAAACGCCAAGCTAGCAATGTAGCAATGCAATCTTATCAAGTTGGCAACGCAAAGCTAGCAAGCTAGCATCGCAAGGCTTCCAAGCTAGCAACGCAAAGCTAGCAAGATAGCAACTCAAAGCTATCAAGCTATAAACGCATATCTAGCAATCTAGCAAGCTAGCAACACAAAGCTAGCAAGCTAGCAACGCAAAGTGGCAAGTTAGAAACGCAAAGCTGGCAAGCTTGCAACATAAACTGGCAAGATAGCAACGCATATCTAACAAGCTAGCAAAGGAAAGCTAACAAGCTAGAATCGGAAAGGAATCAAGCTAGCAACGCAATGTTAGCAAGCAAGAA
>NW_019724647.1:0-342 GCF_002891405.2 Cryptotermes secundus
AGCAAGAAACTCAAAGCATTCAAGCATGCAGGCAACGCAAAGCTAAAAAACTTGAAACGTAAAGCTAGCCAGGTAGTAATGAAAATCTAGCAAGCTAGCCACGCAAATCAAGCAAGCTAACAACGCAAATCTGGCAAGCTAACAAAGCAAAGCTAGCAAGCGAGCAAGGCAAAGGTATCCAGGAAGAACTGAATTCTAGTAAGGTAGCAAGGTAAAGCTAGCAAGCTAGACACACAATTCTAGCAAGCCAGCAACGGAAAGCTAGCAAGCTAGCAACGCAAACCTGGCAAGCTAGAAAAGCAAAGCTATAAAGCTAGGAAAAGCAAAGCTGGCAAGCTAGCA
>NW_019724647.1:395-11838 GCF_002891405.2 Cryptotermes secundus
ACTAAGCTAGCAATCTAGAACGCAAATCTAGCATGATAGCAAAACATATCTAGCAAGCTAGCAACGGAAAGATATCAAGCTAGCAACGAAAAGCTGGCAAGCTAGCAACGCAAAGCTGGCAAGCTAGCAACGCAAACCTGCAAGATAAGAACGCAAAGCTGCAATCCAAAAATTAAAAAGGCAAGCTAGCTACGAAAAGCTGGCAATCTAGCATCGCAAAGTTAGCAAGATAAGAACGCGTATCTAGCAAGCTAGCAAGCTAGAAACGCAAAACTAGATAGCTAACAATGAGAAGCTAGCAAGCTAGCAACGTAAATCTAGCAAGCTTGCAAGCTAGCAACTCAAATTTAGCAAGATAACAACTCAAAGCTAGCAAGCTAACAACGTAGAGCTATCAAGCTAGCAACGCAAAGCTAGCAAGGTAGCAACGCAATGCTAGCAAGCTAGATACGCAAATCTAGCAATGTAGCTAGCTAGCAACGCAAAGGTAGCAACGCAAAGGTAGCAAGATAGCAACGCAAAACTAGCAAGCTAGCAAAGCAAATCTAGCAAGGTACCAAAGCAAAGCTGACAAGCTAGCAATGCAAAGCTGGCAATTTAGCAACGCACAGCTGGCAAGCAAGCAACGCACAGGTGGCAAGCTAGCAACGCACAGCTGGCAAGATAGCTACGCAAAGCTATCATGCTAGCAAGGCAAACCTAGCAAGCTAGAAACGCAAAGCTGGCAAGCTAGAAAGGCAAAGATAGCAAGCTAGCTAGCAACGCAAATCTACCAATCTAGCAAAGCACAGCTATCAAGCTAGCAACACAGGTCGAGCAATCTAGCAAGCTAGCAGCGCAAAGCTAGCTAGCTAGCAATGCAATATTAGCAAAGTTAGCAACGCCAAGTTAGCAAGATAGCAAACTCAAACAATCAAGCTTGCAAATCAACTCTAGCAAACTAGCAAAGCAAGGATACAAAGTTAAAATCTCAAAGCTAGCAAGCTAGCAACACAAAGCTAGCTAGCTAGCAACGCAAAGCTAGCAGACAAAAACGAAAAAGCAAGCTAGCAAAGTTGCCAAACAAATCTAGCAAACCTAGCAACGCAAATCTGGCAAGATAGCAACGCAAAGCTACCATGCTAGCAACGCAAAACTAGCAAGCTAGCAACGCAATGCAAGCAAGGTCGGAACTCAAAGCTAACAAGCTAGCAAAGAAAAGCTACAAAGATAGCAACGCAAAACTAGCAAGCTAGCAACGCAAAGCTACAAAAATGACAACGCAAAACTAGCAAGTTAGCAACGCAAATCTAGCATTCTAGCAAGCTAGCTACTCAAATTTAACATGCTACCAACTAGCAAGAAACGCAAAGCAAGCAAGAAAGCAACGCAAAGCTAGCAAGCTAGCAACTTAAAGCCTGCAAGGTAATAACGCAAATCTAGCAAGAAATAAACGCAAAGCAAGCAAGAAAGCAACGCAAAGCTACCAAGCTAGCAACTTAAAGCTTGCAAGTTAATAACGCAAATCAAGCAAGAAATAAACACAAAGCAAGCAAGTAAGTAAGCAAGCAAGCAAAGCAGAGCTAGCAAAATAGCAACGGAATGAAACAAGCTAGAAACTCAAAGAAAGCAAGCTAGCAACGGAAATCTAGCAAGCTAGCAACGCGAAGCTACCAATATAACAACGGAATGCTAGTAAGCAATCAACGCAAACCAAGAAGCTAGCAACGATAAGCTAGCAAGCTAGCAACGCAAACAAGCAAGCTATTAACTCAAAGCTAAGGAGCTAGCAAACGCAAAGTTACCAAGTTAGAACGCAAAGATAGCAAGCTAGCAACGCAAATCTGGAAAGATAGCAAAGCACACCTTACAAGCTAGCAACGCATAGCAGGCAAGCTAGAAAAGCAAACCTGGCAAGCTAGCGAAGCAAAGCTAGCAAGCTAGCAACGCAAACTTAGCTAGCTAGCAAAGCAAATCCAGGAAGCTAGCAAGGCAAAGCTAGCAAGATAGGAACGCATTGCTAGCAAGCTAGCATCGCAAAGAGAGCAAGCTAGCATCGCATAGCTAGCCAGCTAGCGACGCAAATCTAGCAAGAAAGATACGCAGAGCAAGCAAGTAAGAAAGCAATTTAGAAACGCAAAGCTGTCAAAATAGCAACGCAAAGCTAGCAAGATAACATCGCAAAAATTGCAAGCTAGCATCGCATAGCTAGCAAGCTAGCAACGCAAAGCTAGCAAGCTAGCAACGGAAAGCTAGCAAGACACCAACGCATATTTTCAAGCAAGCAACGCAAAGTTAGCAAGCTAGCAACGCAAAGCTGGCAAGGTAGCAACGCACAGCTGGCAAACTAGCAACACAAAGCCAGCAAGCTAGCAACGAAAAGCTAGAAAGCTAGCAAACTAACAAAGGAAAGCTAGCAACACAAAGCTAGCAAGATAGTAACGCATACCTAGCAAATTAGCAACGCAAATCTAGCAAGCTAGCAACGCAAATCTAGGAAGCTAGCAACGCAAAGCTAGCAAGATAGCATCGCAAAGCTAGCAAGCTAGCAACGCAAAGAAAGCAAGCTAGCAAATTTTAGCTGGAAAGCTAGAATCGCAAAGTTGGCAAGCTAGCAACGAAAAGCCGGCAAGTTAGCAACGAAAAGCTAGCAAGCTAGCAACGGAAAGCTAGCAACGCAAAGCTAGCATGCTAGCAACCCATAGCTAGCAAGCTAGCAACGCAAAGCTAGGAAGTTAGCGACGAAAAGCTAGATAGCTTATAACGCAAACGTAGAATGCTAGCAACGCAAAGCTTGTAAGATAGCAAAGCAAAACTAGTTAGCTAGCGACGCAAATCTAGCCCTCTAGCAACCTAGCAACGCTAAGCTAGCAAGCGAGCAAAGCAAAGTTAGCATGCTAGCAGCGGAAAGCTAGCAAGTTAGCAACCCCAGCTAGCAAGATAGCAAACGCAAATCTAGCTAGCTAGCAACGATATGCTAGCAAGCAAGCAACGCAAACTACAAAGATAACAACGCAAAGCTAGCAAGCATGCAACGGAAAGCTAGCAAGCTATATACGGATAGCTAGCAAGCTAGCAACTCAAAGCTAGCAAGCATAAAACGCAAAGCAAGCAATCAAGCAAGTAAGCAAAGCATATCTATAAAGATAGCAACGCAAAAATAACAAGCTAGCAACGCAAATCTAGAAAGATTCAACGCAAAACTAGCAAGCTACCATCTCAAATTTAGCAAGCAATATACCAAAGCAAGCAAGCAAGCAAGCAAGCTAGCAACGCAAACCTAGCAAGATACAAACGCAAAGCTAGTAAGATAGCAAAGCAAATCTAACAAGCTATATAGCTAGCAAGCGAGGAACGCGAAGCTAGCAAGACCGCAACGCCAAGATAGAAATATAGCAAAATCGAATCTAGCAATCTAGCAAGGCAAAGCTAGCAAGTTAGCAACGCCAAGCTAGGAAGTTTGCAAAGAAAGCTAGCAAGCTAGGAAAGGAAATCTAGAAATGCAAACCTAGCAAATTAGCAACTCAAAGTTAGCAAGCTAGAAACGCAAAATTAGCAAGTTAGCAACGCAATGCTAGGAAGCTATCAACGCTAAGCTAGAAAGCTAGAAACGCAAAGCTAACAAGCTAGCAACGCAAAGAGAGAAAGATAGCATTCCAAAGCTTGCATGATCGAACTCAAATTTACCAAGCTTGCAACGCAAAGCTCCCAAGCTAGCAGCGCAAACAAGCAAGATATCAACGCAAAGTTAGCAAGCAAGCAACGCAAAAATATCAAGATAGCATTGCAAATATATCAAGCTACCTACCTAGTAACGCATAGCTTGCTAGCTAGCAACTCAAATCTAGCAAGCTAGCAACGCAAATCTAGCAAGCTAGCAAAGCAAAGATAGCAAGCTAGCAACGCAAATCTAGCTAGCTAGCAACGCAAAACTAGCCAGCTAACAACGCAAAGCTAGGAACTTAGCGACGCAAAGGTAGATAGCTAATAAAGAAAAGTAGTAAGCTAGCAACATATAACTTGTAAGATTGCAACGCAAAACTAGCAAGCTAGCAACGCTAAGCTAGCAAGCGAGCAACGCAAAGCTAGAATGATAAAAGCGAAAAAGCTAGCAAGCTAACAACTCCAAGCTAGCAAGCTAGCAACGAAAAACTAGCAAGCAAGCAACGCAAACTACAAAGATAACAACGCAAATCTAGCAAGCTAGCAACGCAAATCTACCAAGATAGCAAAGGAAAGCTAGCAAGCTAGCAACGGAAAGCTAGCAAGCTAGCAACGCAAAGCTAGAAACAAGAAACACAAAGCAAGCAAACAAGCAAATAAGCAAAGCATATGTATCAAGATAGCAACGCAAAAATAGCAAGCTAGCAACGCAAATCTTGAAAAATAGCAACGCAAATCTAGGAAGCTAGCAAAGAAAAGCTAGCAATCTAGCAACGCAAAAGCTAGCAAGCTAGCAACGCAAAACTAGAAAGCTAGCAACGCTAAGCTATCAAAGTAGCAACACAAAATTAGAAGCTATCAACACAAATCTGACAAGCTAGCCACCCAAAACTTGCAAATTAGCAACACACAGATGGCTAGCTAGCAAAGAAAACCTGGCAAGCTAACAAGCAGAACAATCAAGATAGCAACGCAAAGTTAGCAAGTTAGCATCGCAAAGTTAACAAGCTAGCAACGCAAAGCTAGAATGATAGCAACTCAAAGCTAGCAAGCTAATAACGCAAAGATAGCAAGTAAGGAAACCATAGCTAGCAAGCTAGAAACGCAAAGTTAGCAAGCTAGCAACTCAAAGCTATTAAGCTAGTAACGCAAAGCTAGCAAGCAAGAAACGTAAAGCAAGCAAGCAACAAAGCAAGCAAGCAAAGTAAAGCAAAGCTAGCATGATAGCAACGCATTGAAAACTAGCTAGGAAAGCAAAGATATCAAGCTAGCAACATATAGCTAGCAAGCTAGTAACGCAAAGCTAAGAAGCTAGCAACGGAATGCTAGTAAGCTATCAACGCAAAGCTAGCAAGGTAGCAACGCAAAGCTAGCAAGCTAGCAACTCAAAACTATCAAGATATGAAATCAAAGCTAGGAAGCTAGAAACGCAAATTTAGCAAGATAAAATGCAAAACTGGAAAGTTAGAAAGGCTAATCTGAAAAGCTAGCCAAGTACACTTGGCAAACTAGAAACGCAAAGCTGGCAAGCTAGCAAGGCAATGCTGGCAAGCTAGCAAAGAAAAGCTAGCAAGCTAGCAACGCAAACCTAGCAAGTTAGTAACGCAAATCCAGCAAGCTAACAAACGAAAGCTTGCAAGCAAGAAACGCAAAGCAACTAGGAACCAACGAAAAGCTAGCAAGCTAGAAAAGCAAAGCTAGCAAGCCAGCAACGCAAAACTAGCAAGGTAGCAACTTAAAGTTGGCAAGCTAGCAACGCAAAGCTAGCAAGCAAGAAACTCAATGCAAGCAAGCAAGAAAGCAAGCAAGCAAAGCAAAGCTAGCAAGCCAGCAACGCAAAACTAGCAAGGTAGCAACTTAAAGTTGGCAAGCTAGCAACGCAAAGCTAGCAAGCAAGAAACTCAATGCAAGCAAGCAAGAAAGCAAGCAAGCAAAGCAAAGCTAGCAATATAGCAACGCAATGAAAACAATCTAGCAAGGCAAAGGTAGCAAGCAAATTACGCAAAGCCAGCAAGTTAACAAACCAAAATTAGGAAGCAAGAAACGCAAAAATAGCAAGCTATTAAATGAAAGTTAGCAAGCTAGCAACGCAAAGTTAGCAAGTGAGAAAGGAAAGCTGGCATGCTAGCAACGCAATTCTGAAAAGCTAGCAAAGCACACCTGGCATGCTAGTAACGCAAAGCTAGCAAGTTAGCAACGCAAAGCTACCAAGGTAGCAACAAAAAGCGAGCAAGCTAGCAAAAGCAAAGCTGGAAAGCTAGAAACGCAAAGCAAGCAAGCTAGCAACACAAACCTAGCAAATTATAAACGCAAGGCTGGCAAGATAGCAACGCAAAGCTAGCATGATAGCAACGCATATCTATCAAGCTAGCAAGCTAAGAACGGAAAGCTAACAAGCTAGCAACGCAAAGCTAGCAAGCTAGCAAAGCAATGCTGGCAAGCTAACAAAGCAAAGCTAGCAAGCTAGCAACGCATAGCTAGCGAGCTAGCAAGCTAACAACGGAAAGTTAGCAAGCTAGCAAAGCAAAGCTAGCAAGCTAACAACGCAAATCTAGCAAGCTAGCAAGCTAGCAACTCAAAGATAACAAGCTAGAAACGCAAAACTAGCGAGCTAGCGACGCAAATCTAGCAAGCTAGAATAGCAAAGCTAGCAAGATAGCAACGTAAAACTAGCAAGCTAGTAACGCAAAATTAGATAGCTAGCATTGCAACCTAGCAAGCTAGAACGCAAGGCTAGCAAAGTTGAAACCAAAGCTACCAAGAAAGCAACGCAAAATTAACAAGCTAGCAACGCAAAGCCATGCAAGCTAGCAAGTTAGCAACGCAAAGATAGCAAGCTAGCAACGCAAAGCTAGAATGATAGCAACGCAAATCCAGCAAACTAGCAAGCTAGCAACGACAAAGCTAGCAAGCTAGGAACACAAAGCTAGAAAGATTGCAACGCAAATCTAGCAAGCTAGAAAGCTAGAAAAGCAAAGCTCTCAGGCTATCAACGCTAAGTTAGGAATTTACCAAAGCAAAGATTGCAAGCTAGCAACGCAAAGCTAACAAGATAGCAAACCAAAGCTAGCAAGCTAGAGACGCAAAGTTAGCAAGTTAGCAACTCAAAGCTCTTAAAATAGCAACGCATATCTAGCAAGAAATAAACGCAAAGCAAGCAAGTAAGAAAGCAAGCAAGCAAAGCAGAGCTAGCAAAATAGCAACGGAATGAAAACAAGCTAGCAAATCAAAGAAAGCAAGCTAGCAACGGAAATCTACCAAGCTAGCAACGGAAATCTAGCAAGCTAGCAACGCGAAGCTAGCAATCTAACAACGGAATGCTAGTAAGCTATCAACGCAAAGCAACAAGCTAGCAACGATAAGCTAGCAAGCTAGCAACGCAAAAGAAGCAAGCTATTAACTCAAAGCTAAGAAGCTAGCAACGCAAATTTACCAAGCTAGAATGCAAAGATAGCAAGTTAGCAATGCAAATCTGGAAAGATAGCAAAGCACACCTTACAAGCTAGAAACGCACAGCGGGCAAGCTAGAAAAGCAAACCTGGCAAGCTAGCGAAGCGAAGCTAGCCAGCTAGCAACGCAAACCTAGCTAGCCAGCAACGCAAATCTAGGAAGCTAGCAACGCAAAGCTAGCAAGAAAGGAACGCAATGCTAGCAAGCTAGCAACGCAAAGAGAGCAAGCTAGCTACGCATAGCTAGCCAGCTAGCAACGCAAAGCTAGCAAGCTAGATACGCAAAGCAAGCAAGCAAGAAAGCAAGTTAGAAACGCAAAGCTGTCAAAATAGCAACGCAAAGCTAGCAAGATAGCAACGCAAAAATTGCAAGCTAGCATCGCATTGCTAGCAAGCTAGCAACGCAAAGCTAGCAAGCTAGCAACGGAAAGCTAGCAAGACACCAACGCAAAGATTCAAGCTAGCAACGCAAAGTTAGCAAGCTAGCAACGCAAAGCTGGCAAGCTAGCAACGCACAGCTGGCAACCTAGGAACACAAAGCCAGCAAGCTAGCAACGAAAATCTAGAAAACTAGCAAGCTAACAACGGAAAGCTAGCAACACAAAGTTAGGAAGATAGCAAGGCAAACCTAGCAATTTTGCAACGCAAATCTTTCAAGGTAGCAACGCAAATCTAGGAAGCTAGCAACGCAAAGCTATCAAGATAACAACGAAAATCTAACAAGCTAGCAACGCAAAAGAGCAAGCTAGCAACGCTCAGCTGGAAAGCTAGAATCGCAAAGCTGGCAGGCTAGCAAAGAAAAGCCGGGAAGCTAGCAACGAAAAGCTAGCAAGCTAGCAACGAAAAGATAGCAAGCTTGCAACGGAAAGCTAGCAAACCAAAGCTAGCATGCTAGCAACCCAAAGCTAGCAATCTAGCAAAGCAAAGTTAGCAAGCTAGAATCGCAAATCTAGCAAGCTAGGAACGCAAATCTAGCAAGCTTGCAACGCAAATCCAGCAAGCTAACAACGAAAGCTAGCAAGCAAGAAACGCAAAGCAAGCAAAAAGCAACGCAAAGCTAGCAAACTAACAAAGCAAATCTAGCAAGCTAGCAACGCAAAGCTAGTAAGGTAGAAACACAAAGCTAGCAAGCTAGCAACGCAAAGCTAGCAGGCTAGCAACGCAAAGCTAGCAAGCATGAAACGCAAAGTTGGCAAGCTCACAAAGCAAAGCTAGCAAGCTAGCAACGCATATTTATCAATCTGGAAAAATAACAACGGAAAGCTGGAAAGCTAGCAAAGCAAAGCTAGTATGTTAGCAACGCAAAGGTAGCAAGCTAACAACGCAAATTTAACAAGCTAGCAACGCAAATTTAGCAAACTAGAAACGGAAAGCTAGTAAGCTAGCAAAGCAAATATAGCAAGCTGGAATGCTAGCAACACCAAGTTAGCAAGCTAACTAGGCAAAGCTAATAAGTTATCAACGCAAAGCTAGAAAGTTAGCAACGAAAGCTAGCAAGATACCAACGCAAATCTAGCAATCTAGCAAGCTAGCAGAGCAAAGCTAGCAACAAAGGAACGCAAAGCTAGGAAGATCGCAACGAATATATAGAAAGATAGCAAATTCAAGCTAGCAAGCTAGCAACGCAAAGCTAGCAAACTAGAAACGCAAAGCTACCAAGCTAGCAACGCAAAGCTAGCAAGCTAGCAACGCAATGCTAGCAAGCATACACGCAAAGCTAGCAAGCAAAATTCTCAAAGCAAGCAAGCAAGCAACACAAATCTATCAAGATAGCAACACAATTTTAGCCAGATAGCAACGGAAAGCTACCAAGCTAGCATCGCAAATCTAGCAAGCTAGCAAGGCAAAGTTAGAAAGCTAGCAACGCAAAGCTAGCAAGGTACCAACGCAAATCTAGCACGTTAGCAAGCTAAAAACGCAAATCTGGCAACCTAGCAACACACAGCTGGCAAGATAGCAACGCAAATCCAGCAAGCTAACAACGCAAAGACAGCAAGCTAGCATTGCAAAGCTAGCAAGCTAGAACAGAAACCTGGGAAGCTAGCAACGCGAAGTTACAAAGATAGCAACACAAAACTAGCAAGGTAACAACGCCACGCTAGCAAGCAGGCAAGTTTGAAACGCAAAGATTGCAAGCTAGCAAAGCAATGCTAAGAAGTTAGAAACGCAAAGCTAGCAAGCCAATAACTCAAAACTAGCATGTTAGCAACGCAAAGCTCTCAAGCTAGCAACGCAAAGCTAGCAAGTTACCCACGCAAAACTAGCAAGCAAGATACGCAAAGCAAGCAAGCAAGCATGCAACGCAAACTATAAGGTTAGCAACGCAAAGCTAGCAAGTTACCCACGCAAAACTAGCAAGCAAGATACGCAAAGCAAGCAAGCAAGCATGCAACGCAAACTATAAGGTTAGCAAAGCAAAGCTAGCAAGGCATCAACGCAAAGCTAGCACCGCAAAGCTGGCAAGCTAGAAACGCACAGATGGCAAATAATAAACGCAAAGCTGGCATGTTAGCAACTCAAATCCAGCAAGCTAGCAACGAAAAGTTAGCAAGCTAGCAAAAGTAAAGCTAGTAAATTGTAACGTGAAGATAGCAACGCAAAGCTAGCAAGCTAGCAACGAAAAGCTAGCAAGATATTAAAGAAAACCTAGCTAGCTAGAACGCAAAGTTACCAAGGTAGCAACGCAAAATTAGCAAGCTAGAAACACAAAGATAGCAAGCAAGCAAGTTAGCAAAGCAAAGCTTCCAAGCTAGCAACGCAAAGCTATTAAGTTAACAACGAAAAGCTAGCAAGCCAATAACGAAAAGCTAGCAAGATAGCAACTCAAAGCTAGCAATCTAACCACGCAAATCTGGCAATCTAGAAAGGCAAAGGTTGGAAGTTAGCAACGCAAAACTAGCAAGTTAATAAGGCAAAGCTAGCAAGGTAGCAATGCAAAGCTAGCAAGTTAGGAACGCAAAGCTAGGAAGATACCAAATCAAAGCTAGCAAGCTAGCAACGCAAAGTTAGCAAGCAAGATACGCAAAGCAAGTATGCAAGCAACGCAAATCTATCATGATAGAAACGCAAGGCTAACAAACTAGCAACTCAAAGCTAGCAAGCTAGCAACGCACAGCTGGAAAGCTAGAACCGCAAAGCTGGCAAGATAGCATCGCAAATCCAGCAAGCCAGCAACGAAAAGGTAAGAAGCTAGGAACGCAAATCTAGCTAGATAGCAACCTAACAACTAATAGCTAGCATGCTAGGAACACAAAGCTAGCAAGTTAGCAACGCAAAGCTAGCAACGCAAATTTAGCAAGATTGCAAGCTAGAAACGCAAAGATAGCAAGCTAGAAACGCAAAGATAGCAAGATAGCAACCCAAATCTAGCAAGCTAGAAAATTAGAAACGCAAAGCTAGCAAGTTAGAAACGCAAAACCAACAAGATAACAAATCACATCTATCAAGATAGCAAGCAAGATACCTAAAGCAAGCAAAGATGCAAGCAAGTAACTCAAAGCTAACAAGATAGCAACGCAAAGGTAGCAAGTTTGCAACGCAAATCTAGCAAGCTAGAACGCAAACTAGCTAGTAAACAAATCAAAATTAGCAAGCTAGCAACGCAAATCTGGCAAGTTAGCAAGGCACAGCTGGCAAGCTAGCAACGGAAAACTAACAACGCAAACTAGCAAGCTAGCAACGCAGAACTAGGAAGCTAGCAAGACAAAGCTAGCAAGATAGCAAAGCAAATCTAGCAAGATAGCAACGCAAAGATAGCAAGCTAGAACGCAAAGCTAACAAGGTAGCAACGCAAAGCTACCAAGATTACAAAGCAAAATTTGCAAACAATCAAGATAACAACGCAACCCTAGAAAGAAATAATCGCAAAGCAAACGAGCAAGCAAGCAAAAAAGCATCGCAAAGCTAGCTACGTAGCAACGCAAAACTAGCAAACAAGCAACGCAAAGATAGCAAGGTATCAACGCAATATTAGCAAGCTAGGAAAGGAAAGCTAGCAAGCTAGCAACGCAAAGCTAGCCAGCTTGCATAGCAAAGCTGCAAAGCTACCAAAGCAAAGCTAGCAAGTTAGCAACGCAAAGCTGGCCAGTTAGCAACGCAAATCTGGCAAGATGGCAAAGCAAAGCTTGCAAATTAGCAAAGCAAAGCTAGCAAGCAGCAAAGCAAATCTATCAAGCTAGCAACGCCAAGCCACAAGCTAGCAAAGAATGCTAGCAAGGTAGCAAGCTAGAAAAAGAAAGCTATCAACGCAAACCTAGCAAATTAGCAACGCAAAGTTAGCAAGAGAGAAACGCAAAAATAGCAAGCTAGCAATGAAAAACTAGGAAGCTAGCAACGCTAAGCAACAAGCTAGC
>NW_019724647.1:12493-14163 GCF_002891405.2 Cryptotermes secundus
GCAAGCAACGGAAAGCTAGCAAGCTATATTCGGATAGCTAGCAAGCAAGCAACGCAAAGCTAGCAAGCCAGAAACGCAAAGCTAGCAATCAAGCAAGTAAGCAAAGCATATCTATCAATATAGCAACGCAAAGATAGCAAGCTAGCAACGCAAATCTAGAAAGATTCAACGCAAAGCTAGCAAGTTTCCATCTCATATTTAGCAAGCAAGATACCAAAGCAAGCAAGCCAGCCAGCTAGCAACGCAAATCTAGCCAGCTACAAACGCAAAGCTTGTAAGATAGCAACACAAATCTAGCAAGCTATATAGCTAGCAAGCGAGGAACGCAAAGCTAGCAAGATTGCAACGCCAAGATAGAAAGATAGCAAGATCCAATCTAGCAATCTAGCAAGGCAAAGCAAGCAAGCTAGAAACGCCAAGCTAGGAAGTTTGCAACGAAAGCTAGCAAGCTAGCAAAGGAAAGTTAGAAAAGGAAACCTAGCAAATTAGCAACTCAAAGTTAGGAAGCTAGAAACGCAATATTAGCAAGCTAGCAACGGAAATGTAGCAAGCTAGCAAGGAAAGGTTGGCAAGATAGCAAAGCATAGCTGGCAAGCTAGCAACGCAAAGCTGGCCAGCTAGCAAACAAATCTAGCAAGCTAGCAATGCAAAGATAGCAAGTAGCAACGCAAATCTAGCTAGCTAGAACGCAAAGCTAGCAAGCTAGCAAAGCAAATCTACCAAGCTAGCAACGAAAACTAGCAAGCTAGCAACGCAAAACTAGCAAGCTAACAACGCAAAGCTAGGAACTTAGAGACGCAAAGGTAGATAGCTAATGACGAAAAGTACCAAGCTAGCAACGCATAATTTTTAAGATTTCAACGCAAAACTAGCAAGCTAGCAACGCACATTTAGCCCTCTTTCAAGCTAGCAACGCTAAGCTAGCAAGCGAGCAACGCAAAGCTAGAATGCTAAAAGCGGAAAGCTAGCAAGCTAGCAAATCCAAGCTAGCAAGCTAGCAACGAAAAACTAGCAAGCAAGCAACGCAAACTACAAAGATAACAACGCAAAACAAACAAGCTAGCAACGCAAATCTACCAAGATAGCAACGGAAAGCTAGCAAGCTAACAACGGAAAGCTAGGAAGCTAGCAACGCAAAGCTAGTAAGCAAGAAACGCAAAGCAAGCAAGCAAGCAAGTAAGCAAAGCATATGTATCAAAATGGCAACGCAAAAATAGCAAGCTAGCAACGCAAATCTTGAAAAATAGCAACGCAAAACTAGGAAGCTAGCAACGGAAAGTTAGCAATCTAGCAACGCAAAGCTAGCAAGGTAGCAAAGCAAAACCTGAAAACTAGCAACGTTAAGCTATCAAGCTAGCAACACAAAATTTAGCAGGCTATCAACACAAATCTGACAATCTAGCCACCCAAACCTTGCAAATTAGCAACACAGATGGCAAGCTAGCAAAGAAAACCTTTCAAGCTAACAAGCAAAAGTATCAAGCTAGCAACGCAAAGTTAGCATGGTAGCAACGCAAATTTAGCAAGCTAGCAACGCAATGCTAGCTAGCTAGCAAAGCAAATCTAGCAAGCTATCAACGAAAGCTAGCAAGCAAGAAACGCAAAGCATGCAATCCAGCATGCAACGCAGAGCTAACAAGAGAGGAACGCAAAGCAGCATGCTAGCTACG
>NW_019724648.1:0-1124 GCF_002891405.2 Cryptotermes secundus
TCCCGGCCCACAGGAGTCCGAAGATCCAAATCTTCGTTGGAGACAAAACTGCAGCACACGCTTGCCGACGAAAAATGTTCGTCCCTGGCGGAGCCCACTCGACGTTTCACACACTCGCGAGCCGAAGGGATGGGAGAGGAGGGAATAACAGCTCTGAAACACAAACAAATTAAATCACGGCAAACGCAGTATCGTCTCCGGGGGGGAGTTCACAAACATATTTACACAAATATCTGGTTGCATTCCTAGCCAGCTTATATTTCATGGCCTACTCGCCAACCCAATAGCTCTTCAGGTGAGACACATGAGCTTTTCGTACTAATACACCCGTATCAGGATTCGCCAGTTGAACGGTCACCTTCGTCAGGAACTTCGCTATCACAAAAGGCTCGGACCACTTATTGTCCAACTTCGCGGAACGGTGGTGGGCTCTGGAACTCTAAGGGTGGAGCTTCACAAGCACAATGTCTGCAACCTTAAATTCTGCCTCTCTCCTTGACTCATTGTATCGCTTCGCGACTCTATCTCTAGCCTTCGTTAAGTTCCCCAAGGCCAGTTCCCAATATAAGTGAGTATCGTGAGGGGATCGCTGAAGATCGTCGTCAGTAAGTTCCCACCTCAGTCCTAAAGGATGGTTCATCTCACGACCAAGGAACAACAGCGCAGGCGTAAACCCAGTACTCTCATGCCACCCCGTGTTGAACGCCATGGCAAGAGAGGGGAGAATCTCGTCCCATCTAGTATGTAGGGAACTATGATAAATAACTAGAGCCGCCTTCAGGTTGCGATTGAATCGCTCTACCTGAGAAGCTTGGGGATAATACGGGGAGGTCGTCACATGTTTTATCCCCCATGAGAAGCATGTGTTATAAAACAACCGCGACTTGAATACAGACGCATTGTCAGACACAATTCAACTCGGGACTCCAAAACAGGGAAAATACTTCTCGACCAAACACGACACCACCGCGTCGGAAGTCATCCTCCTCACAGGATACATCGCGACAAACTTGGGAAACCCATCCAAGACCACCAAGATCGCTATATTACCAGACGACTCCGGACAATGGGTCCAACGGAATCAATAAAGATTCGTTCCATCGGTTTGGTTACAACTTGAGTGT
>NW_019724649.1:0-6869 GCF_002891405.2 Cryptotermes secundus
AGAAGCTGTAACCTGTCTCAACGAATGATATGGGAAGGTGATTGTGAATAGGTAAGGGCTCGGAAATATGTATTTTTTTATGTTTGAGAGCATTTTCATGCAGAAACCGAGAAAGCCACAGAAAATATCAGTCAAGATAGCTGGTAGCTAGTACCTCCAGAATACTGCTGCTGATTATCTTAGGACTTACCGATTTATCAGGAATGGATTAAACGTACAAGGCTAAATACTTCCAAATGTTCTCTGATGACGGTCGAGAATGGACTTTGTTGCTGATCATACAGATTGCTTAAAGAAAGTGATAACCAGCTGCATAGCTTGCAGATCGGAATGACTGGGCTACCCTGCATTCTGCGAAGAGCACTGGCACAGAATATCCTGGAATTAATACCCTTACATTAGCCTGGTTGATAAAAATATCTGTGATGTCTTTTTATTTTGAGTAATAGCGTGGTTAGGAACATGCTTTTCGAAAACCGGAACTTAAAAATTTAAACAATCTATTCTCATATTATGACGGTCTGCGAAGAATGAAGACTTTTATTAATTTTTCCTTCATTTCACTACTAGAAAGGAAACTCAAAATTTCAAATGGCCGGCCTGTCACAACGTCTGTATTTTTTTCTGACTCCGTATGTGTTATTCGTTAAATCTCGTATCGTGCGGGAACCAAACAGTTTCTAGCGGGAAGTCTTTTTCTTCACATCGTGAGAAGCTAGTGTACTGGGACATGGGACAGTAAGAGAGACGCGAAGAAAGGTGATGGAAGATAAAAGAGGAGAGTACGGGAAAGAAGTCAGATGTAAACGTAACAAGAGACGAAAGAACTTTGTGCCGCAGTTTTCACACTTGAGTGACAGTTGTAGTTTTTGAAACATCTCTGTATCTTTCTCATCATTTCGCGTCGCACATTCAGCGCTTTCTTTATTTCTGTAAGAGAATGAAGTTGAAGAAACTCTCAACTGTACAGGATATCTCTCTTCGTTTCTCTTCGACTCACTCTTTCTATTCTTAAGGTGTGAAATATAATTTACCGTGTTTGGAGGCAAGTAAAAATAATACGTAAAAACAAGGTGTGTTGTGAAAATAACAAATTAGGAAACGTATTCATGTAGCCGAGCGGTCTAAGGCAAGCACTGTCTTCGCTCGCTCGGAAGCCGAGATCGTGGGTTCGAATCCCACTCAGATCATGGATGTTTGTGTGCGTTTTTCTGTGTTTGTCTACAGGTAGAGGCCTTGCGACGTCGCTATATCGACTAAGCAGTACCGACTAACCCTGTACTATATTGTACATATAGTGTAGTTCATAGACGTTTGAACATATTTTGGGATGTTCTTTTACAAATAACTTGGAGCTAAACGTAAATCAACAGTTGTCCAAAGGGTCACTGTTTCAGGGTTAGGGCGTTTTCAAATGTTTAGTCTTGATTCTTGTATATATTCATGTGGTGAAGCCTTCATAACGTGACAAGTCGGAGCTCATACTGCATCAGCTTGTGGCCCACCCTACTTCTGACGGCAGTACAGTGTTAACAGCGAAACGGTATTGCACAGTTTACTGTTGCGTAGTTACACAGACATGCGCGTGAAACACAAACGTACTGCTTTCAAGGAGAAGGGATGCACTTTATCCCTTTCACGTAGCGTTCATATTGCATCAAAGATGCTAAATTCATTTTCTTCGTTAGTCTCTTATATATTTTCTAGTTTAAGACCCGTTTAAAATTCAATGAGAAGCTCCAGCTTTGCAATAAAAACCTCCGTCTTATTATCTCCCCCTGTTTTCTCCCGTATTTCTTTGCAATCCTATATCTTACAGAGCAACGGTCGAGGCCGATGTCTAACGCCGTCTGACGTGAATAATAAGCACAAACAGTCAGTCTTATACCATTTCTTATATATAATATACTACACTTCATATACAGGGTGTCCCAGGAGGAATGTGCCAAACTTCGGGAGGGTGTTCCTTATGTTAAAGTATGCCGATATAACCCAAAACACCTATGTCCAAAGTTGAACGGTTACGGAGATAATGGCCCAAGAAAAGTGTGGTCTTCTGGCAGGTCCAAGCACTGTACCTCGCTGTACCTCTCAGCTGAGAGCCCTTATCTATGTTTGTCCTTGAGTGCGATGATACTCCCTAGCCGTGCTTATGTAGTTGGCTCATACCAGAACGCGCAGTCAGCACGTTACGTCATCGCTCGCCAGTCATGTGTTATGTATACTGCTTGGAAACCTAAGGACAATTATGACATGGCGAGCGAGTATTTTGTACTTCAATTTTATGGCTTTCCGTCACTCACAAGTTGGTTTGATGTTACGTACATTATTAACATTACAGAATCCACATATTCCTGCCAGTTTTAATATGTATTTTGTAATCAACAAGTGTGTAACCCCGGTCAAAGTTTGACACTTCTCGGGCCATTATCTCCGTAACCGTTCAACTTTGGACATAGGTGTTTTGGGTTATATCGGCATACTTTAACATAAGGAACACCCTCCCGAAGTTTGGCACATTCCTCCTGGGACACCCTGTATAAATAATGTAACGGAATTGATCAACACGTTGCCAGGCAACAGCACTCTAAACACGGACCAACACGCAACAATAAATGAGGCTGTGTTTTCTGTGTCGACCGCGCCACGCCCAGTGCTGCTACGGACCAATTAACTCGCAGTCTGATACGTGACACGTATTTACTGTATCGTCTGCACCATGCAACAACAGATGAACTGTGTTTTCTGTGCGCGGTCTGTGCACTATAACTACGTGTAATTACTGGTGGTGTGTATAAGGAGTAAATAAACCCGTTCTTCCATTCCCGAACCTCCGTTTTTAGTTGCTGATACACGTGACAATATCAAAATATTATCAGTACTCACAGATTAGGCACGATGTACTGAAGCAAAAACTTCTTCAGTCATGACTTACTGCATAACTTACGTTCCTGCATCATGTTAAACACCATACAGTTCACTGAAATGGTAACTCAAAATTAAGCAGTCAAAATGACAACGCTCACGGTTACAAAACTGTTTACTCGTAAGGGAATTTATGATTTATTTAATAACTCTCTTAGTAGCTCGGTTTGTACGAGTATGTATACATATACATATGTAGTTGAATACTAAAAAAGAAAATGTGTAACGTGTAATTTTTCTGTATTTTCCTAACCGCGGACTGAACAGGTAGCCACTAACTGGTAGGGCGATGTGCAGCTTCACTTTCGTAACGTGTATGTTATTTCTTCTTTCAGATTTTGGGTACAACGTGTCGCAATATTAGCAACGAAGGCAACCATTTCCATACTGTTTTATACATCATCAATTTTCTTTTAATTTCCGTCTTTCGTCGTGTGAAATCGAAGAGAACGGATAAATTACAGGATAAAATGTCCGTGAGCCTTAAGTCATCAAATACTGCATCTTGTAAGCCTGCGCATTTGAGCGTAGAATAATTTCCTTTCCATATTTTTGGCAGATGGGAAACGAAAAGTTGCCAAAATGCTCCATTAGCGTCATCATACCTCTTTCTTAGGCCCCATGTAACAACTCTGGTATTCCATGGTTTTGTAGAACTTTGCAGACTTTACAGGATTTTTTTTTCAGTATCGGACAACATTAACCCACATTTTGTATGAAGACCTACATGTGTTTCTTCGCATGTGTCGGGCAAGTTGCGAGCAGCTGGCTGAATACTCACGGGAGTAACAAATGTTCCTTAAAATGTTGTTTTGAAAAATGAAACATATATTATGTCCAATACAAATTTATCTGAAGTCTCACTGGTTTCGACGTAATTAAACGAAAGTGAAAAAAAAAAACACCCCAAAATTGTTACTTTATGCGAAAATTTCCTGGATTTTTGTAGATGTCTGTTTGAGGAACACATTTCGAAATCTATTTAAGGCCAAACTGCACTTTGGAACGTGTGGTCGCGTACGTGTTCTGAGGCCCTGGCAGTGACTACACAAGTACCGGTTCCATGCGTATACTCTCGATACCACTGTAGCAGTGTCCACACGCATGCGCTGTCCTTTTTCCACTAATGGTTTCCACTCCCATCGAATTCTACATATACAGAGTGATTCAGAAAGATGGACACAATTTCAATTGACTATATTTCCTGAACTGTATGTTGCATTTGAATTCTGTAAAGTACATTTGAAAGAGGATGTTACAAAGTTTCTAGTACTACCGCTAGTGCCCTCCATCACTGCGTCCCGGGCCGATCGCGTGTATCGGAGGAGAACGTGGAGTGCATTCGAGTGAACTTTGAGCGCAACCCAATGAAGTCAACCCGTAGTGCTAGTAGAGAACTTGGACTATCGCAAACAACTGTGTGGCGTGTACCACCTCTTCCCACAAATTTGAATGACCTAAGAAACTGTATCACAGCTGCGGTGAACTCAGTGACGCAAGATATTTGTCATCGAGTGTAGGATGAATTCAGCTACCGTCTAGATGTTATCCGTGCAGCCGGAGGAGGGGGGGGCACATTGAACATCTATAAACTTCCATGTATGTATAATCAAGTGTAATTTACAGAATTCAAATGCAACATATAATTCAGGAAATATAGCCAATTGAAATTGTGTCCATCTTTCTGAATCACCCTGTATATGTTGTACGAGACTATTCATCACAAGCATTTCCATTAGCGCCCTCCAGAAATCTGAAGTCGCACTACGCGAATATCCCAGTACCTTACCTCAGACAACAGTAATTCCCGTGTTACAGCCTGCAGAGTTCTAAGCAACAGCATAAATGCAGCTGCACTAAGATTGCGTCAAGTCTATTTTGGATGACGTCGAGTGTTTGTTTGTTTGTAGATGTTCGACTGAAAACTCGTGCACTGGATCTTTAGTTTTTGGTTCAGCTTGCTGAGGTGAATAGGCTGATTTCCGGTTCGTTTTGTGTTTAACACCCTGAACAGTATACTTCGCGTAGGCGCTGAAACAAACAGCGTTCTCGAAGGTGGTTCTGCATCTTTTTCCATGCAAAGGGGAATGGTACATTACTGCCCAGTGACCGAGATTTGGTCGCTCCGTCTGATCTATCAGATACGGTTCTGCTTTGCCTAAAGACGGTACTAGAAATAGCTCCCGAAACGTCGTACTACTTAATATAAAGCCAATGCGATAATATTCAGAGTAATAGAAATGACAATGATTTTCCTTCTTCAGTAACATTCACAAATTAATTGTGATTTCGTTGTCCACGGTAAGTTACACCCATGACATCATGGCACAGTGTAGAGTCATATTGTGGTATGGGTTTCGATACCCTGTAGTGAAGCATATGAGTGCCCAAATTTCAGAGGTACGTACCGCCTCCATCTTCAGGGATATGGAATTAAATGGATCAGTATATCATCCAAAATAAAATATGTAGAACTTTAACGTCACCAGATGTTTCATGTGTGAGCTCAGGCTGATACCTTAATTCTTAGATAAAGAAGTAAACTGTGAGACTTAGTGATATGTTGGGATTTTGGACTTTATCCATCGTCCTGGTTTTTAAGATAACAAATAAAAACACGACGTTTCGGAAACTGGATCTGTTTCCGTCCTCAGGTGAAGGAAAACACCTATTCAGTTGGGTCCCTTAGAAAGAGCTAGCCTCAATCACTGGACCAGGACGATGGATAAAGTCCAAAAACCCAACATATCAGTGTGTTATACACCATCGTCAGAATCCTATAATAACTACTTGTGAGACTTAGGATCACCGGTTAGGGGCACAATTATTTCACCACGAAAGAATCTCAAATAATAAGTGGGAAAATATCACCATACGGTTCTTAGATGGAGAAACAGCAATAATTAAAGAATTTTTTGTATATGTAAATTAAAAAAGATAGAGAGATCAAACAAGAGAGGGCATTGGGCCTATTTTTAGAGTAAAAACGGTAATGCTTAGAACTTGTATTTACAATTCGTGTTACAGATTAGTGATATGTTATGTTGCTTAGTCTGAATTCAGTGTATAGGGGGTAGATATTCTTAATAAGTAAGTTAGATTGATTTATATAACATCATAAAATTTCGTGGCTACTAAAAAGGATAAAATCTTCTTGAGCTACCGGCTGCGTTATTCCTACGTGTAGGAGGGGGAGAAGTCCTCGGGTGCATCGGATTTGTGGTCAAAATTGACGCATCTGGTAGTCCTAGAAGATCTGATCATAATATTTTGTGATAAACTGAAGAACCTGATAAAGTGTTATACAGCAATCCGTAGGCTACCGTACAGTTCAGTTGTTTGTAATTCGTTATCACGCAGATGATGTTTGCCCTTTAGTATGATTCCTGTTGTACTGAAAGAGTTTCTTTTGTTTTATTATATTTCAAAATAAAATTTTTCACCTGAGTTTACGATATTGGTTAAATCGATATGTACCTGGAAATGATGTGTGCACTGTCTTGCCACAATTAGATGCACATGATTTGCAAATGCGTCACCCATTCTCACTGAATATATACAGCTCTAGTATCAGCTACATAAAGCACGGTGGTAAATATATTTACCACCTGCTTTAATGTTTGGAAACGCAGCAATTTTCCACAGCGTATTATTATTATTATTATTATTCGATTACGTCAACTGATGCCAACAAGCTGGAACGCATCCAGCAGAGGTTTGCGGCCCTTTGTTTTAAACGTTTCTTTCCTAAAGTTCACTACAATTATTCTCTTGCTCTTGAGGAGTTAAAATTACATACTTTATGTACTAGGAGACATCGCCTTGATGCTCTCTTTCTTATTCAAGTTTATTTTGGCTCTAAATTCTGCCCTTCTGCCCTGGAAATTGTTGGTCTCCGAGTTCCTGCTCGGTATATCAGAGATTTTGCATTGTTCAATGTTTGC
>NW_019724649.1:10077-19107 GCF_002891405.2 Cryptotermes secundus
TAAGCACAGGGATAACTTTACCTTTATATTATTATTATTTTATTTCCCTAAACTGCATTAACTGGTAGGGGTTTTATAATAGAGACACTGGAGACACATTACGTTTTCTGTTAGGTTTGAACTGAATTTTTGTATACTATCAGGCGAACTTCGGGCTTCGAAGGGTTAATAATCCGTGAAGCGCAAGTTAATCAAATTGGGATATCGCTCGAGGTAGCGTAAACTCTGACCAGATGCTTGTGGTATTGACTGCTACTGACTGCCAAGCTTGGGGACGCCTCTATCCTGCCCTCTGCTGGTACTTGCACTGCAATTCGAATCCTGATGCTTCAAATAGCAGCGGCGTCCTCGTTTACAGGTTTCAGACGACGAAACCGCAGTTTGACCGTGGTTACTGCAAGTTCAGAGGACACTGAAAAGCCAGCAGGCTTAGCAACTGCTTCCGGTGCTTAGAGCAAGAGCACGCATTGCTGATGTGCAGCCGTCCAGACGGCGATAATTGGAACCGTTGGCGATCAGTGTAGTATTGGGTTGAGAAGACTCGTCTACAACCGTAACGAGATGTTACTAGGTTTGCTTTATGTCATACTAAAAGCTGAATTTTGATCTCGTGAGCGATTATGATTTTCTAGATCAATTATCTGTGTACCTCACAGGCCTACATAGCATTACGTGAGACTTTAAGATTAAAGTAAAGACCTGAAGTTGTACGGTGTGCGTTCATTTTAGTGGTATCTCCTTAGGACGACTATCATAAAACGTGTTTGTTAATACGGTAACAGCTGACGACAACGGCCCAGGCTAGGAACACACACAGCGACATCGGTCGTACGAAGAAAATGTCGAACGATTTTTTTGCCGTACGACCTCCTTCTCACGCTAGAGCGACCAAATACATTTCTTTGCTCTCCGACTGTCGTACGGTAGATGTCGCATGTCGTCACGTATAAAAGCTGAGACTACACTTTATATTCTACTACTTGATGCTACATGAACCGTACGGACGTCGTACGACCGATGTTGCTGTGTGTGTTCCTAGCCTTAGAGTGTAATGTCATCCTTGCAAGAAATTTAACACGCATATTGCACGAGCTCCGCCCTGAGTATTTCCCCTTAACTAAATTAGGCGGATATGTTTTGAGTATGAGTAATAGTTAAACTAGAAGCCGGGATAGGGCAGTTGGTATAGTGAAGGGCTACATGCTGCACGATTGAGGGGACGGAGTTCGAGTCCCGCCAGGGTCAAGAAATTTCTCTCCTCCATGTTGTTCAGACCGGCTCTTGGGTTCATCCAACCTCCTATCCAATGGATACCGGGGGTAGAGCGGCCGAGGCGTGAAGCTGACCACTCACCTGAAACTTGTGTCGAGGTCAAGAAAATTCTACATTCACTCCACCATAAGCCTTCATAGCGTAGTGCTTAATTAGTTAAGCACAGGGACAAATTTTCATTTTTTAACAGCACCCTCTTAGTCACACGATGACTGCCCCAAGTGTAGTTCTATGAGCAAGGCAGAGTAGATCTACTTAAATGTGTTTGTCGATCTTGCAACATTAAGAGCGTAGAGTAGTACTCGAACATATTATGAGCATCCGGTATAAGAAGTACGGTCTTCTGTATTATGATACCGTGTAGTCTGGTAGGTGAATAACCACCTATCCGTCTACCAGACGACAAGGTATCATAGCCCATAGTTAGTTAGTTATTAGAGAGGGTGGGTTTCCCCATGCACTTAGACCTATAATGGTCCATTGTGCTTCCCTCTATGATTTCTACCAGTCTCTATATCCTACCAGTACTGGTGCTTACCATCAGTCCCGCCCAGCCAACGAGATCGGCTCTACTGGCTGAGAGGTATCTATAATGCTTCCCCCCTCTACCGGAGGTATTAGTGACTGCTGTCGGGCGGCAAGCGTTCGCAATTTTGCTCAGTGCCTCCTTTGGAGATATGAGGTTCTTTTACGTGCTGTAAAGCTACGACACGGGACCCACGGCTTAAAGTCCCTCCCGGAGGACTTGTTCTCTGAAATTTTCCACCCTTAAAAATTCGACGACCTCCGCCGGGTATTTGAACCCGCGTACCTTGAGTCATGAGGTGGGAACGTTACCTCTAGACTACGGAGGCCGCTATCATAGCCCATAACATCGAAATGTAAATATTCAGCGCTGTGAACACACTTGGTGCACCAAAGTTATGCCTTCCATCCAGAATGCTGTGAAAGGATGCAAGAAAATTGATGAATTGTGAATTTCGTCTTACAATTTTAACTTCCTTCTTCTCCATTTTCTTTCCCTTCTTCCTTCTTGTTGTATCTCTTTCTCTGTATTTACTTTCCGTTCTGCTCAACGAACTGAAAGGAGACCTATTGCAGTGCAACTGCGGTCCCCATGGTTTAGGACAATTTTGCAGGCAACCGACAAGCACGGGTTCTTGGCCCTCATTTCAGTAATTAATTCTGATTGGTACTACAAGCAGTCAGACTGCGGCGGCTTCGGTATAGTGGTTCTGCAACAAAGGAGCGGAAATCGCAGAATGACTGAGGGTGGGGACGGTGGTTAGAAATGATGCACACATCACACACGAAGTTACTACCAGGAGTAGAATTAATTTTCAACAAGGAAATAAGTTGTTTGCTGTGGATTTCTGGCTTATGACTTCGTGTAGTCTGGTAGTTAGGTACCAACATTTCGGAGGAACATGCAGTTTCAAACTTCAGCGTAGGAATTCAGGACAATATGTTCGTCAGAAAAGTTGATGCATCAACTAATCTTGAATTTTGTGTAACCGTTGAATTTTACAGCCAGAAGTAGGAAAGTCGCCTTCTTATAGAACAAGTGCAAAAACTTTCCTATTCCTATGCTTTAATTAGGATATGGGAGGCCCTTCATATTGGTTGGAAGAATATGAGTAAATGTCGCGAAATTTAATTGTTAATATTACGTGTTTCCTTTAAACTTATCATTTTGAAAGACTGAGTGTGTTATCTTCTGAAATATAATGCCTTGTAGCCCGTTGAAATTCAACCGACGTTTCGGAAAAAACATATCTCCTCCGTCTTCAGGGTCGAAGAATAAGCAGCGTGAAAACATTTGTCAAGTAGAGAAATTTGCTGCCCCGAATACCGGATTATGTAAGAAACTGGAGGGAAGTGGAAGAGTGAACCGCAATCCCCATTGGCTCGCCAGTGGGACAGAATGAAACCCCTTCGCTCTCACACCGCCACCGAGCGAAGCAACAGGAGACAAGAAGAGGAGTCTAGGATGGCCCTGAAAAGGGGCAGTAAGGGTGTGTCGGGCAGGAACCCGAAGTGTAAGGGAGCGAGATCAAGTGGGTGAGTCGCAGGAATGCGGTGAGTGGCGAGGGAGCGGAGGCAGAGGGACGAAGCGAGGGCATCTGGATGGAGACGGGCGAGTGCCCAGAGAGGGCATAGTTTGTGCCCTGTTAGGGGCAGTGTGCACGAATCTGGGTGGCCCCGCGGAGAACCCAGGTTTACCTCCTGTCTACTTCGGCGTTTCGGAGGAACTGTCGCCCTCATCCTGAAAGCAGGTGGCGATCAGAGCCGTGCTTGCCACCTGCGTTCACGCTGGTTTCTTTCTCTGCTTATTCGACCCTGAAAATGGAGGCGCTATGTTCCTCTCATTAGTCGGTTGACTTTCAACGGACTACGTGACGTTATGTGCCAGAAGATGGCATTCTTAGTAATTTCTTAACTTACACTGGAATTAGTGTGGTTCGTTCTTGTGTGAAGTTCAAGTCGGTTCTTCTCAACACCGAAGTTTACAGTTCATAGTTCGCTGTCCTGTGTTGCAAACATGCCACACTTATCAAATGTTCCAGTTGATTAGTTGACATTTCTGCCTCTTATTCGCAATACTCAGTCATCATTCTGAGTCCGTATAGCGATGGCTACCAGTTGGACCGCCAAGGGGTCGGAGATCAAGTCCCAGTAAGGGGAAGAGCTTCTCCTTCCCACGTCTTTCAGATCTGTTCTGAGGTTCACTCATCCTTTTATCTAATGAGTACCGTGAGATCTTTTCCGGGGTAGAGGGGCAGGGGCGTGAAGCTGATCACTCACCTCCATCTAGTGCCGACAACAAGAACTTCCCCGTATGTCTTCATGATATTGTGCTTAATTAATTAACCTTTATCTTTCTCAGTCATTATTCTGTTATAAACCACTGTATGAAATCAGAATCAAGATTTTCGTAACGGAAATTTTTAGCTGTGTCATTTTGAGGCGTAATTAATAATAATTGCCATTATTTATGCATATGAATGAGGGCTTGTCATTTACTTGCGAGTTATTCGACAAAGGATATTCCTTGAGCGGTTGGTGATTTGCATTCGGTTAGCCAAGAAGTTCTCTGATTTCTTGTTACTCATAGAAAAACTGGATGCATCTCCCGGCCCTTGTCACCGTCCTGACAGTTGGATCCTCGAACTCTCTGTTAGGAATATTGTCACTTACTGCGGATTCAATGGTTATGACTGTTTGTGGGCGGCGTGAGACCTGTATCTCTGAGTTCAAATGTGGAGCGTAGCATAGAAAGTAAAGGAATTGTGCTGTCCTGTATTTATCAACACAAATGAAACGGAAAAGTATAATTGTTTTTGATACTTGTATGTTTCACTCCTCAGATAAAAATCGTCTGCCATATTTCCCCTGGAAGTTCTCGCCATGCACTTTCCATCAGAATACTTAATCGTCTCTTCCCATTATAGAAAACTTTTATTCGAAACCTTTCTTTAGATTCCCATTAATAATATTCCTCTTCCTCCACCGCGCTAACTACTCAACAGAGAATTTCGTGGCTCGCAGAACCTGAGCGCGATTTCATATTTCAGTTGGCCAGACTGAACTACAGTTGGTTCCAAGGCAACAGTTAACTGGCGGATAAATCAATACTCATCTGAGCCCGTCCTAGCATGTGACCATACTATCTGTTAATGAATGATTAACAAGCCGGGATTCGAACCACCGTCGTCCAAAATGTTCCTTAGGCTGGCTAACCGGTTACACTAGTTTCATCACATTGATTACAAAACAGAGATAATGGAACCTATCCTAAGCGATTCAACGCAAATCGCTCCTTCAGAGCCTATTTATCGTCCTTTAATACTATCCTCGTCTAACGTCTTTCAAGCCCCCTCCCCTTGAGGTTTACATATCAATATTTTTTATTTTTGCACTTTACATGCTATCTGTTCTGTTCATCAGATATTTTTCATTCAGTCACTGTTATAAAATTAGGTGGTGATTTCAAATTTTATATTTTATCAGTATGCTATCATTTTCTTTGATATGTTTAACTACGATTTCATTTGCTTATCTTATAGTTTCATTGCCAAATTTTTGGATGATAACATGAATAATAAATTTGAAACAGGATGGAAAAGAATCTGTCATAGCCTTAATTAAAGCACTGCACCACATTATCCTGGAAAGACGAAGCAAAACCAAGAAGCTGTAGCACAGCCACTCTTCTGAGATATGAACCTGGGAACTGCCAGTGATAGAGCAGGTGTGCTATTCACTCGATCGCCTCAGTCAGTTCATTATTATACAACTTCACACCTTCTGCCTTTATCTTATTCCGACTCTGCCTGAATGTTCTTTTCAGTACTTTCGTCTACAGCACTCGCTATGGTGTCTTCCCTCAGACTGAGTTCTGACATATTGAAACGCAGTTCTCTCTCTCCTCTCCTCATGAATCCTTTCTGTTCCTGCTCAGAGCAGTGTTCTTGCAGCTACGGTCACAATTTGGTCTACATGCGTATACAAAATAACACAGTTGCTAGTGTTTTATGGAAACAACACTGTGGTAGTTCTTGGGCGACGTATTTGCTCCGTATTTCCTATTTGTGTTGTAAATGTACACAGTTTTCTCACAGCTCTCTCATACGTGTAGTAACAGCGTAGCTAAGTCATATTTGTATATCAATAAACACCATTTCACTAGTCTGTCTTATACTTTACGAAATATAGAATTGGAACCGTGCGATATTAATTTTGAATGCTTACGTTCATAAAAGAGAGACAGAGATAGAGAGAGGTAGAAATTGTAGCAGAAGAGTAGGTGAAATTGAAAAGCTATAGAACAAGTGAGACATATTTATTAGAAGGGGAGACAGAACATTGTCTTATTAGAGAGTTCCAAGCTTCGCCCGCTTGTCCTTCTGATAAGGGGAGTACGAAAGTGAAAACTAGAATTGTAAGAAATAGTAGCTTGCGACAGGTGCTGCTGAATTTCGAATTTCTAAACTAATATTCGCCTGTCACGGTAGCCGAGCGGTCTAAGGCATGCACTGTCTTCGCTCGCTCGGAAGCCAGGATCGTGGGTTCGAATCCCACTCAAGGCATGGATGTTTGTGTGCGTTTTTCTGTGTTTGTCTACAGATAGAGGCCTTGCGACGAGCTGATCACTAGCCCAAGGAGTCCTACCATATGTGTAAGATCGAGAAACACCGAAGTGAACGGAGTTCATGGAGGTAGGCCTAGGCCCACTGGGGCTGTAGTGCCAAGGAAAAAAAAAATTAATATTCATCGTAGAGTTTTACAACTTGGAAAAATGAATTTGGAAATTTTTACAGCTAAGGGGCTTAATTTTAAATAATTTAATGGGAAAGACTGCATAGGAAGCATTCAGTAGCTATTTGGAAATTAGAACCGATCTTATAATTTGCTTACAAACAGAGTAAAACAAAGGAAATCTGTGTCGAGTTGGCCTTTCCCGGGACCTTCCGGATACATACTTTTAGCCATCTGTCCGACAATGGGGAGTTCCCCAACATATGCTGTTGTTTTATTGATAGTGCAAATTACACTCATGAATAATAAACTGGTAACTGAATTACATGTCAAGAATAACGCCACATAGGCTACTGACTGTTTATGTAAAATACTATCACGTGCATGAGTGACTACACACGGGGTTACAATTGGTGACTCAATTTATCGACCGTTTATACACACAACTCGTCGCTACAAGTAACTGTAACATCCTCACTGGTTTATACACTCTTAAAGAGCATTGTAACTGCAGCACGCATAAAGACTTCTGTGTCTTCATTAGACGCCTCCTGGTAACAGATCCTAACAATGTCCTCTGCTTACGTCCTTACCAGCTGGCGAATATCCCACAACTGGCTAAATTCAAAGTCAAAGTCAATTTCAGATTTACTTTGCGACAGGTGATTTACCGCCAATCGGTTCGTCTTGGCGTCAAGCCCCTTGAGACTCACGACCAGAGATTCCTTTTCAGCTGAACCATTGCGGTAATAGTCTTTACGTAACATCCTCGCTGACAGGAAGATGGGTTGGTCTTTTATGAATAGACTTCACCTTTCGTCAAGTGTACGTATCGCACGTATAACATGTTATTGAAAATTCTTCCTTTTGCACTACACACAAGTTCTCTGTCAACACAGACTTCGCAGAGAAGATCATGCCTATCTTACGTGTCTTATGGTACAACGGCAGCTTAGTCACGTGAACCATCGTAAGCCTGACCTTGACCCTTTGGCAAGGACCGCGCAGAAAACACCTCTTTGACGACGTTTAAGGAAATTGTCATTGTTTATTGCGATAATAATACTCATACTAACGTGTTATATAGTAGAATGCACAGTTATTACTGTAACGATAGTGGTATATATAGTTACCATTATGCTTCTAAATTATTAAAGTGTGTATGCAATAGAGCTTCTTTTCTCAATGGCTTTTCCAGTCCATTCAGGACCCAGGCCTCTTATTCATTTCCGTAATAATTGTTTTTCACAGATAGTAGGACCCCTTGGGCGAGTGATCAGCCCGTCGCAAGGCCTCTACCTAAACACAGGACAACACAGACACAGAATAAATGCACACACACACACACACACCAGATATCCATGCCATGAATTGGATTTGAATTCACGATCCAAGCGTCCGAGAGAGCGAAGACAGTTGATGCCATAGACGCGCGGCTACTGTGACCGGCATATGCAACACGAGTACAGCTACGTACCCTGTGAAGATTCCTTCACTGATGATTCGCAGAGATGCCATTTATATTAATGTGGAATATGAACGTGAGGATAATGCCTAGGTGTACTTTCTATGATCTATAAATAAGTGTGTAAGTTATGACCCCGCCATAGCTCAAGTGGTTAGTCACTGGCTTCCCACCGCGGCGTCCCTGGTTCGATCCCGGGGTCTGGTGGGATTTGTGGTGGACAAAGTGGCGTTGGGGCGGGTTTTCTCCGAGTACTTCGGTTTCCCCTGCCAATCTTCATTCCACCAAATTCTCCATCGTCATATTCACCCGGGGCAGGCTACAATAGGCCAATCAGTGGCCGCCGTGCCGAGTGGACACAGCTGGATCCACCCCGCACTAAGACAATTAAAAAAAG
Source organism: Cryptotermes secundus (assembly GCF_002891405.2). Taxonomy (NCBI): domain Eukaryota; kingdom Metazoa; phylum Arthropoda; class Insecta; order Blattodea; family Kalotermitidae; genus Cryptotermes; species Cryptotermes secundus. Next base: position 18,471 of record NW_019724649.1, read on the forward strand.
TGTTTATGTTTAATAAAATATAAGGAAGAAATAACGTACACCTGTGTAGGTATCATATTGGACTTGTAGGATGCTACGCATGTCGAAGCATTGTGGGTTCTAGTTCGCATGATTGGATTTATTAGCAGCTTGGTTACAAGTTCTCTTAGTCACACTAAAATACGTATATCGCTATCGTTGATACCGTTGCACACGCACTAGGATTCCCAGTCATTACTAATCGTCTCCTGGCAACGGATCTCAGCACAGAAACTAACACTTCACTTCACATCACTATGAAGTTTTCTTGCCATCTCGTCTTCAATCACTCTCAACCCCGGAACTAAAATTTCTCCTGCACTCACTACTTCAGCTTACTACTGACTCGTAATTTCCTTTGAACTAGAACTGTCACTGCATTTGCTCCTCTTGCAAGCACCCTGCACTAGTCCCTCACTCCGCTCTAAGCTGCAACAGATACCCGTTGCCACATCCCAGAAGACTGCTTTCTTAATAGTAGTCATCGATGTTAAAATATAAAATCAAATTTCTTTGTCTTTCTACCCTGAAGATGGAAAGGAAACGTTCATCCGAAACGTCGCCTAATAACACATCTGGAAGGTGCCACATACAAGAAGATTGCTTTTTTCATAGTCAC
>NW_019724649.1:22274-26141 GCF_002891405.2 Cryptotermes secundus
ACTGATGCCATGGCCGCGGTACTCACACACAGTTTGCTATGCCGGGACCCCTATTATGAATATTCACGGAGGGAGCTACTTGTCCCGCGCAGATGCTCGAAGACTGATGAAATGCCACTTCACTGCCTACACTGAAGATAATTAACATTGTTATTATGGTCTCGTATTTAGCGAGACGTCCGCTCCTGTTCTTGTGTAAGGCGCTCATAACAAGAAAATTAATCTCCTTGCAGTGATCAAATGGAAACAACGGATCCGTGCCTAGATGTCAACTTGAGACCCGTGAACCGTGATCCGTGACGTTTCTCCACGATCGTTTGTGAAGCATCCTAACGTACCACTGATCAGTCGTGTGGCTGTGTGGAGAGAACTCCATTTAAATCATTGGGCCGGCTAAAACGCGCCACAAACTCCCAAGGAAAAGGCGCTGTACGGCGTGGTTGAAGGCAGCTGAATTAGTTCCTAACTCTGCACATCGCAGTGTAAATACAAACTGCGTACAAGCTTTGAGGGACGCCTGAAATCATTTGAGATTATTATCACTTACGTCATTTTCCCAGGAAACCAAATTACTGCGGAGTGCTAATGTGGCTGTGGTGCTTGGGACATGTTCTTATTTTCGACAAACGCATTAACTTGCACGAAAAAGTGCAAAGTCCAAGTTTGATCACTGAATTTAGAAATCATCTGTGATATCATTACACAATTATGGTGGTTATTCACTGGATACCTACCTCTGATGTATACGTCAATATATTCCGGGCTCAATTACCGAACTTAATGGCCGTAACAACCTTTGAATGAATTTTTACTGTAGCACAGAAAACAGTAATGTACTGGGGTGTAATTTCTGAAACGGTGATACTGTTTATAACTTCTCAAAAATATATAATTGTAATAGCTAATGCTTTAGTATGCCGGTCACGGTAGCCGAGCGGTCTAACGCATGCACACTCTTCGCTCGCTCGGAAGCCGGGATCGTGGGTTCGAATCCCACTCAGGGCATGGATGTTTGTGTGCGTTTTTCTGTGTTTGTCTACAGGTAGAGGCCTTGGGACGAGCTGATCAGTCGCCCAAGGAGTCCTGCCGTATGTGTAAGATCTAGTAAACCGAAGTGAAACGGAGAGTTTCATGGAGGTAGGCCTAGGCCCAAATTGGGGCTGTAGCGCCACAGAAAAAAAAACACGTGTTCCGCCTCACTATAGTACTCACGAGCAAGAGAAATACTTGGAACGGAAGTTACGCAATTTTATCTCTAAGTTACCCAAGTTACTGAGATTACGTGAAGTTACCACCATCTCGATTTCAGTTGAGTCACTGGCAAAGCTGGCAGGTGACATGTCACCACACAGATCGCTCTCTTCTTGCAACGTTACCCCGTGTCCAAGAAGGAAAGTTCAAGCGATAAGCCAGAACACTGCATAGCCGTCATCGCATTAGAACTGCAGAAAGGTCAAGTAAAGGTATCTCTGTACCAGGCCGTGAAGGCCCATAGGGTTGTCAGACGTTGAGGGTCCCACATTTTCTAGACAATCGGCTCACAGATGGCGGTAAGGTTGTCAGCCTTACGCGCCGGCCGCGGTTTACTGCCCAGGAAAATTGTTTAATTAATTCCTGGTACTCATTTCTGTTAGAGGCTGAGTCGACCCCTAGGCCATAGTGCGGCTGGAAGGATTAGGTCAACTGAAAAAAATATCCAATGACCTCATCGGGACTTGAACCCGCGACCTTCCGCAATAATAATAATAACAACCAAATTTTCCTAATGTTTTCTTTCACACTTATATCTCATGGATAATAAGCGATTAAAGAAACATTGGCAGCGATCTGCCAGTTTAACGAAGGCCACTCGGGTAAGATTTTGCAGGTTACCTCAAAATTCAGTCTGACACTAGGGAGGAAATTGCCAATTTCCCCGCCAACCTCGCATGCATAGGGACCACGAGGTGGAATCCCACTTAAGGTATGGATGAATGAACACGTCCGGTTTTGCCAGGTGGGGACCACGCGACGAGACGGTCCCGTATGTGAATGGGTGGGTTCACCACGATAAGTCCACTGCCGGACTGCGTTTCATTTACAGATATTTCTCAGAAAAGTCACTTAAGCTAAGAACTGGACAGTCCGATATGGCAATGTTTGTTCTACTGCACAGGGCTGGGCACAAATTAATTTTACAGGCTTAAAATTGACTTTCATGCAATTAGGAAACATAAAACATACGAATATTTATACATTACACTATCTGTCCATCTGTCTATCTATCTGTCTGTCTGTCTTTGGCTCTACAGCCCTTTGTTGGACCTTTGCCGCTTTTTCAGAGTCTTAATCCTATACACAGTCAGTAGGACTCCTTGGACAGGGATCAGCNTGTATCAGGGCCGCTACCTACACACAGAATAAACGCACACAGATATCCATACCTTGAGTGGGATTCAAACCCATGATCCCAGCATTCGAGAGAGCGAGAACAGTTCATGGCTTAAAAGTGTTTCGATCTGTGCACCACTGGCAACTACATACACAACAATTTGGTATGCCAGTTCCATCCATAATTTACAGCAACATGCTGCGTCACAGAATTTTTTGTAAAATGCGTAGTTGGATGGCTTATAAGGCGGGTCCACTGCAAATTCCGCCCAGTAGCACTGCTGCATTCCTCCCATACATGGATTTCATTAAACCACATTTGCAGGGATGTTGCCACTGCACCTGCATATGCACGCTTTGGTGCAGAAGCCTGAGTGACCGGGTGTATCATCTTGCCTGATTGTTTCCGAAACTGTACAGTTCTGTATAACTACTGGGAACTGAAGAGGCGACTTCTGAATAATCTACACACGGATATATGTATATATGTGCCATGTAGACCCGTTACTAGGCAACGACCGCGAAAAAAACCAACTGTACAACAGCCGTTGCTAGGTAACAGACCCGAACGCAACAACTGCACTGAGACAGAAAAGTGCTGTTTCCTACGTGGTCCGTGCTGATATATTATACAAGCAGAACAAGTGAGGAGTCAGTTAGTGAAGAGTTGATTGGTTGCTGAGTTTGTGACGTCAGTTAGATAACTGCTGGGGTTCAGTTGCTGTTGTTACAAGCTGGTAGCGAGGCCAGGGAAAGTTCGGGAACCCAGACGAAGGAGAAAGTCAGCAGTTCGGAAGTCCTTACCAAGCACAGCGGTGAAGACTAACAGACTGAGAAGACCTAGTGAGTCCTGTAGCGATCTGTGAAGTGTGTGGAGCAGTGAGAACATAATCCTTACTTCTAGTTACGTGTTGTAAGAGTTCAATAAATCCGATTATCATCGAAACCCCCGTCTGTAGCCACTAAATCGCGTGACAATATACACATAAGCTTTCTCTTGTGTCGTTACGTGTGTTAGCAGACGGCAGAATTGGTCGTAATTACTAACAGGACAAGAAGCTTGGCCCGTAAAGAGTCTTCAGTAATGCGATAGGTAGGTTTAGTGTCTTAGTCTAGTATAAATGAGAATCACAAAATCTGTACATACCGTGACGTATCGACCCACTGCTGGACAACCCCACCCCACTAGCAATAAAAAAAATACTATTCGTCCCTGAAAATGGAGGCGAGACGTTCCTACGAAACGGACTACCTGGCGTTATATCCCTTAAGACAGAGCTCTTCATAACTCCCTCTGTGTGAACCTCAACTGCCAAATACCCGTACATTACTTACGTTATATATTTTTGAAAACTATTTGTTTTATAGAAAAAAGGGTTGAACAGAAATTGTTTCTCGATATGTTATGGACTCATAAATTTTACGCTGAAACTTCAAAGCGTTTTTTGTCAGCAAAAATATAACACTGTCGGTCATTTTGTGACCAGACATGGGGTT
>NW_019724650.1:0-213 GCF_002891405.2 Cryptotermes secundus
AGTAATCCGGTTTCTTTATTGCCGCACCTTGTAGTTTCTAACCCCTCTGGTAGACGGGGGAAGAATCAGGTACCGCTGAGCCAGTAGAGGCCGAACTCGCTGGCTGAGTCGGGGCTGATGGCACACAGCAGTACTGGTAGGGTATAGAGACTGGTAGAATATCAAAGGGGGACGTACAATAGATCAACACTGGTCCTGGTGCATGGGGAAACC
>NW_019724650.1:224-819 GCF_002891405.2 Cryptotermes secundus
TTTCCCCTGCCAATATTCATTCCACCAAATTCTCCATCATCATAATCACCCAGGGCAGGATACAATAGGCCAATCACTGGCTGCTGTGCTGAGTGCACCCAGTTGGACTCCACACCCCAATTAAAAAAAAAGGGTATCCATAGTGGTATCATTATTCAAGAGGCAGTCTTTTTTTCTTCTCCCCATTTCCATCACCAGTTAGGTCTTGGTATCACATAACAGAAACTGAAATGTATATTGTGTTTGTTTTGTTCAAGCTGACTGGGATTATCCAGAAACCTAAAACAGGACTGTATTTTTCATAGTAAAGTGTTGTGCAAATTCCAGGTTCCTTTGACACTGTCACCAGAGAGATGTGAACTTAATTTGAAGACTTACACATTTCAGTGATAAAAGGAAAAAATGGTACTGTTACTGCCTGGTAACTTGAGCCGTTCGGAAAGGCAAACGCTGTTGTGGGGCATGCGAATCTATACCCTTGCTGTGGGGCCGTTCAGAGCTACTCCCCAAGCAGAAAACATTGCCTCGGAGACCAGGAGTAGTACTGTATACCTGACCACACTCCAAGATGCTACATTCCAAACTGGTAGTACCC
>NW_019724651.1:0-366 GCF_002891405.2 Cryptotermes secundus
AAAAACGACATAATTTCAATAAGAATGACTGGAAACATGCATAATGACATTTAAAAATAGGAATACACTCTAGGAAAAAAATATGACATGTCATAGAAAACCGGGCCCTACTGATGATGATGATGATGAAAGAATAGTCAAAGAAGCACACACAAAGGTCAAGAAAGCAGCATTACAAATTGGGTTTAAACATTAATGAAGATAAAACTAAATTTATGGAAGTTAGCAGTAATAAAACCAAAGAGAAGCATAACATAATAGACAATAAAAAGTAAGAGAATTTCAATATCTTGGGTCCACAGTCACCTGTGATAACAACACTGATGTGGAAATTAATCACAGAATAACAATGGGAAATAAATGTTA
>NW_019724652.1:0-500 GCF_002891405.2 Cryptotermes secundus
CTTCATCCATAGCTTGTGTAGTGTGGTGAAATATGAAAGAAAAAAATCTATTGATTGGGGTGGGATATTGTGGGTGGTAAAGTGGTGGATCTTGAAGACTTTACTCATTAACTGCCGTCATCCTTATTAGTAGTAACACCAGCAGCAGTAGTAGTAGTAGTAGTATTGTTGTAGTAGTAGTAGTAGTAGTAGCAGCAGCAGCAGCAGCAGCATTATTGCAAAATACTCGTTCGTATGTCACGTTTCCTTTCTGTTCATATTTGTAACTGACTTACCTGTAGGAATATTTTAATGATACATCAGTCATGGATCAATAGGTTCAGGGAGGGGAGCATACACAGAGAGCAATGTGATCTCATAACCCTGTTTTAAAGGAAAAAAGTTGTGACACAAGCTGATAAAATATTCTTGGGCTATCAGCCATGTCTCGTGATAGGGGGGGGGATGTTCCGTGTGACATCGGTGATATTTATCCAACTGACACGGCTGAAAGCCAGAGC
>NW_019724653.1:0-11363 GCF_002891405.2 Cryptotermes secundus
GTCTAAATGCGAAAATCATGTCAATTTCTTAATGGATGGGTCACCATATTAAATCAGTCACTCTATTGAAATGACTAACGTGGAACACAGTGTCAATTAAAGAATATTCAAAGGTTTGGACCGTTACACTAGCAACGCAAAGCTGGCAAGCCATCAACGCAAAATTGTCAGGTTAGAAACGCAAAGCTGGCTAGCTAGCAACGCAAAGATGGAAAGCTATAAACGCAAAGCTAGCAAGCTAGCAACGCATATATAGCAAGCTAGCAAGCTAGCAACGTAAAGCTAGCAAGCTAGAAACGGAAAGCTAGCAAGTTAGAAACGCAAATCTAGCAACCTAGCAAAGCAAAGCTAGCAAAAGAGCAACGAAAAGCTAGGAAGCTAGCAAAGAAAAGCTAGCAAGCAACCAACGCAATGCTAGCGAGATAGCAACGCAAAGCTACCAAGCTAGCAACGCAAAGCTAGCAAGCTAGAAACGAAAGCTAGCGAGCAAGAAAAGCAAAGCAATCAATCAACGCAAAGCTAGCAAGATAGCAACGCAAAGCTACCAAGCTAGCAAACGCAATGCTACCAAGCTATCAACACAAAGCAAGTTAGCGAGCAACGCAAAGCTAGCAAGCTAGTAACGCAATGCTACCAAGCTATCAACACAAAGCAAGTTAGCGAGCAACGCAAAGCTAGCAAGCTAGAAACGAAAGCTAGCGAGCAAGAAAAGCAAAACAACCAATCAACGCAAAGCTAGCAAGATAGCAACGCAAAGCTACCAAGCTAGCAAACGCAATGCTACCAAGCTGGCAAGGCAAAACTAGCAGCTAGGAACTCAAAACTAGCAAGGTAGCAACGCAAAGCTGGCAAGTTAGCAACGCAAAACTAGCAAGCTAGCAACGCAAAAATAGCAAGTTAGCTTTGCAAATCTAGAAAGCTAGAACGCAAATATAGCAAGATAACAACGCAAAGCTAGCAAGCCAGCAACGCAAACCTAGCAAGCTATCAAACCAGCAACGCAAAACTATGAAGTTACCAACGCAAATCTAGCAAGCTAGCAAGCTAGCAAGCTAGCAACGCAAAGTTAGCAAGTTAGGAACGAAAAGCTAGGAAGTTAGAAACGCAAAGCTGGCAATTTTGTAACCCAAAGATAAACATCTAGCAAGCTAGCAAAGCAAGTTAGCATTGCTAAGCTAATAAGCTAGAACGCAAAGATAGCAAGCTAGAAACAAACCCAGCAAGCTAGCAACGCAAAGCTAACCAGCTGGCAAGCTAGCAACATAAAATTAGCAAGCTATCAACGCAAAGCTAGCAAGCTAGCAAGGTAGCAATACAAAGCTAGCAATCTAGCAACGCAAAGGTAGGAATGTATAAACGCAAAGTTAGCAAGCTAGTAACGCAAAGCTAGAAAGCTAGGAACGCAAAGCTAGTGAGATAGCTACGCATAGATAGCAAACTGGAAACGCAAATCTAGCCATCTAGCAAGCTAGCAACGCAAAGCTAGGAAGGGCGGATTGCAAAGCTAGGAAGCTAGGAACCCAACATACCAAGATAGCAACGCAAAGCAAGCAAGATTGCAACGCAAAGCTAGCAAGCAATAAACGCAAAGCCAGCAAGCAATCAAGTAAAGCAAAACTAGCAAGATAGCAACGGAAAGCTAGCAAGTTAGCAACTAAAAGCTAAGTAGGTAGGACCGCAAAGCTAGCAAGCTAGCAACGCAAAGCTAGCAAGCAAGCAACGGAAGCTAACAAGCTAGCAACAGTAAGCTAGCAAGCTAGCAAAGGTAAGCTAGAAAGCTAGCAACGCATAGCTATCAAGCTAGCAAAGCAAAGTTACCAAGCTACCAACGTCAAGCTAGCAAGCTAGCAACGCAAAGCTAGCAACCAGAAACGCAAAACTACCAAGAGAACAAAGCAAAGCTATCAAGCTTGAAACGCATATCTAGCAATCTAGCAAGCTAGCAACGCAAATTTGGCTAGATAGGTAGCAACGCAAAGCTAGCAAGCTAACAACGCCAAGCTAGCAAGGTAGCAAATCAAAGCAAGCAAGCTGGCAAAGCAAAGCTACCAAGTTTGCAACGCAAGGCTACCAAGCTAGCAACGAAAACCTAGCAAGCTAGCAACGCAATGCTAGCAAGCAATAAATGCAACGCAAGGAAGCAAGCAACGCAAATCTAGCAAGTTAGCAACGCAAAGCTAGCAAGTTAACCACGCAATTCTAGCAAGCAAGCAACGCAAGGTTGGCAAGCTAGCAAAGTAAACAAGCAAGCTAGCAACGCAAAGCTAGCAAGCTAGCAAGGCAAATCTAGAAAGTTAGCAAATCCAAGCTAACAAGCTAGCTTCGCAAAGCTAGCAAGCTAGCAACGCAAACTACCAAGTTAACTTCGCAAAGCTAGCAAGCTAGCAACGCAAACTACCAAGCTAACAACGACAAGCTAGCAAGCAAGAAACGAATAGATAGCAAGCTAGCATCGCAAAGCAAGCAAGTTATCAACGCAAAGCTAGCAAGTTAGCAACGCAAAGTTAGCAAGTTCTCAACGCAAATTTACCAAGATAGCAACGGAAAGCTAGCAAGCTACCAACTCAAATCTAGCAATATAGCAACCTAGCAACGCAAAGCTAGCAAGCTAGCAACGGAAAGCTAGCAAGGTAGCAACGCAAAGCTAGCAAGGTAGCAACGCATAGCTAGCAAGCTGTCAACGCAAATCTAGCAAGTTAGCAACGCAAAGATAGCATGCTAGCAACGCAAAGCTGGCAAGCTAACATCTCAAAGCTGGCAAGCTAGCAACGCAAAGCTACAAAGCTAGAAAATGCAAAGCGGCAAGATTCCAAAGCAAAGCTAGCAAGCTAGCAAGGCAAAGCTAGGAAGCAAGCAAATCTAAGCTAGCAAAGCAATGATAACAAGCCAGCAAAGCAAAGCTACCAAGCTAGCAACGGAAATCTAGCAAGCTAGCAACGGTAAGCTAGCAAGCTTCAACGCAATGCTGGCAAGCTTTCATGGCCAAGCTAGCAAGCTAGCATCGCAAAGCAAACAAGCTAGCAACGCAAAGCTACCAAACTAGCAACGGCAAGCTAGCAAGCAAGAAACGCAAAGCTAGCAAGCTAGCAACGCAAAGCTATCAAGCAAGCAACGGAAATCTAGCAAGCTAGCAACGGTAAGCTAGCAAGCTTCAACGCAATGCTGGCAAGCTTTCATGGCCAAGCTAGCAAGCTAGCATCGCAAAGCAAACAAGCTAGCAACGCAAAGCTACCAAACTAGCAACGGCAAGCTAGCAAGCAAGAAACGCAAAGCTAGCAAGCTAGCAACGCAAAGCTATCAAGCAAGCAACGGAAATCTAGCAAGGTAGCAACGGTAAGATAGGAAGCTTGCAAATCAAAGCTAGCAGGCTAGCAACCCAAAGTTACAAAGCTAGAAAATCAAAGTTAGCAAGCTAGCAACGCAAAGCTAGCAAACTAACCACGCAAATCTAGCAAGCTAGCAACGGAAGGCTGGCAAGATAGCAAAGGAAACTGGCAAGGAAACAACGCAAATCTAGCAAGGGAGCAACGCATGCTAGCAAGCTAGCAACGCAAACTAGCAAGCAAGTAACGCCAAACTTGCAAGCTAGGATCGCAAAGCTACCAAGCTAGCAAGGCAAAGTTACCAAGCTAGCAATGCTAAGGTAGCAAGATAGAAAATAAAACTAGCAAGCTAGCAACGCAAAGCTAGCCACCTAGCAACGCAAAGATAGCCACCTAGCAACGCAAAGCTAGCAAGCTAGCAACGCAAAGCTAGGAAGCTCTCAAGGCAAAACTAGCAAGATATCAACAAAAATCTAGCAAGATAGCAACGCAAATCTTGTCATATAGCAAGCTAGCAACAAAAACTAGCAAGGTAGCAACGCAAAGCTAGCAAGCTAGTCAAGCAAATCTAGCAAGATAACAACGGAAACCTGTAAAGCTTACAAATCAAAGCTGGCAAGCTAGCAAAGCAAAGCTGGCAAGCTTCCAACGCAAAACTAGCAAGCTAGCAACGAAAAGCAAGCAAGCAAGCAACGCAAATATAGCAAGCTAGCAAACGCAATGCTAGGAAGCCAGCAACGAATAGCTACCAAGCTAGAAACTCAAAGCTTGCAAGCTAGCAATGCAAAGCTAGCAAGACTAGCAACGCAAATTTAACAATCTAGCAAACTAGCAACGCAAAGTTAGCAAGCTAGCAACGCAAAGCAAGCAAGCTAGCAACGCAAAGCTAGCAAGCTAGCAACGCAAAGCTAGCAAGCTAGCAACGCAAAGCTAGCAAGCTAGCAAAGGAAAGCTAGCAAGATAGACAGGCAAATATAGCAAGCTAGCAACGCAAAACGCACAAATCTAGCAACGCAAAGCTGGTTCTAGAAACGCAAAGCTAGCAAGCTAAGAACGCGAAGCTGGCAAGCTAGCATCGAGTATCTAGCAAACTATCAACATAGCAACGCATATCAAGCAAGCTAGCTAGCTAGAAACACAAAGTATCAAGCAATCAACGCTAAGCTAGCAACCTAGCAACGCAAATCTAGCAAGCTAGCCACGCAAATATAGCAAGCTAGCAACGCATAGCTCGCAAGTTAGCAACGCAAATTGGCCAGCTAGAAACGCAAATCTAGCAAGCGAGCAACGCAAAGCTAGCAAGCTAGCAACGCAAAGCAATTAAGCTAACAACGCAGAGCTAGCAAGCTAGCAACGCAAAGCTAGCAACGCAATGATAGCAAGCTAGCATTGCAAAGCTAGCAAGCCAGAACGCAAATCTAGCAAGCTAGAATGAAAAGCTAGCGAGCTAGCATCGCAAAGCTAACAAGCTCGCAACGCAAAACATGAAAGCTAGCAACACAAAGCTAGGAATTTAACAACGACAAACTAGCAATCTAGCAACGCAGAGCTAGCAAGCTATCAACGCATATCTAGCATTCTAGCAAGCTAGAAACGCAAAGCTCGCAAGCTAGCAACGAAAAGCTGGCAAGATAAAAACGAAAATCTAGCAAGCTAGCAACGCATATTTAACAAGCTAGCGAGCTAGCAACGCAAAGGTAGCAAGCTAGAAAAGCAAAGCTAGCAAGCAAGAAACGCGAAGCTAGGAAACAAAAAAAGCAAAGTTAGCAAGCTAGCAACGCAAAGCTAGCAAGATTACCACGTCAATATAGCAAGGTAGCAACGCATATCTGGCAAGCTAGCATCGCAAAATTGCAAGCTAGCAGCGCAAAGCTAGCAAACGAGCAACGCAAAATTAGCAAGATAGCAACGCATAGATAGCAAGTTAGCATTGCAAAGCTAGCAAGCTGGAACGCAAGTCTAACAAATTATAACGCAAATCTAGCAAGCTAGCGACGCAAACTAGGAAGTTAGCAACGCCAAGTTAGCCAGCTAGCAATTGAAAGCTAGCAAAATAACAACGCATATCTAGCATGCTGGCAAGCTAGCAAAGGATAACTAGCAAGATTACAACGCAAAGCCGGGAACGTAGCAATGCAAAGTTAGCAAGCAAGCAAGCAACGCAAATCTGGCAAGCTGGCAACGTAAAGCTGGGAAGCTAGAAACGCAAAGCTGACTACCTACCAACGAAAAACTGACAAGCTATCAACGCAAAGCTGGCAAGCTAGCAACGCAAAGCTAGGAAGCTAGCAACGCATATATACCAAGCTAGCAAGCTAGCTACGGAAAGCTAGCATGGTAGCAACGGAATAATAGCAATTTAGTAAAGAAAACTAGGAACAGAGCAACGAAATCTAGCAAGAAAAAACGTAAAGCAAGCAAGCATGCAAAGCAAAGCTAACAAGCTTGCAGCTCAAAGGTAGCAAACTAGAAACCAAAAGCTGGCAAGCTACCAACGCAATGTTGGCAATCTAGCAAAGAATATGTGGCAAGCTAGCAAAGCAAAGCTAGTAATCTAGCGAAGCATATCTAGCAAACTGGTAAAGGATAGGTAGCATGATAACAACGCAAAGCTGGCAAGCTAGCAACGCAAAGCTGGCAAGCTAGCAACGCAAAACTGGCAAGCTAGAAACGCAAAGCTTGTTAGTTAGCAACGCAAAGCTGGTAAGGTAGCAATGCAAATCTTGCAAGCTAGAATCGCATTGCTTGCAAGCTAGCAACGCACAGATACCAAGCTAGAAACGAAATCTAGGAAGCAAGAAACGCAAAGCAAGCATCCAAGCAACGTAAAACTATCAAGCTACCAACGCAAAGCTAGCAAGCTAGCAACGCAAAGATAGCAAGCTTGCAACGCAACGATAGCAAGTTAGCATTGCAAATATAGCAAGATAAAAACGCATAGCTAGCAAGCTAGTAAATCAAACCTAGCAAGCTAGGAACCCAAAGCGAGTAAGAGAGCAACGCATAGCTAGCAAGCTGACAACGCAAATCTAGCCATCTAGCAAGCTAGCAACGCAAAGCTAGGAAGGGCGCATTGCAAAGCTAGCAAGCTAGGAACGCAAAGCTACTAAGATAGCAAAGCAAAGCAAGCAAGATAGCAACGCATAGCTAGCAAGCTAGAAAAGCAAAGCAAGCAAGCAATCAAGTAACGCAAAGCTAGCAAGATAGCAACGCAACTAGCAATCTAGTAAATAAAATCTAGGAAACCAGGACCGCAAAGCTAGCAAGCTAGCAACACAATGCTAGCAAACAAGCAAGGGAAAGCTAGCAAGCTAACAACGGTAAGCTAGCAAGTTAGCAACGCAAAGCTAGGAAGCTAGAAACGCAAAACTACAAAGAGGGCAACGCAAAGCTATCAAGTTTGAAACGCATATCTAGCAATCTAGAAAGCTAGCAACGCAAACTTAGCTAGATAGGTAGCAACGTAAAGCTAGCAAGCTAACAACGCCAAGCTAGCAAGGTAGCAAAGCAAAGCTAGCAAGCTGGAAACGCAAAGCTACCAAGCTTGCAACGCAAGGCTACCAAGCTAGCAAAGGAAAGCTATCAAGCTAGCAACGCAATGCTAGCAAGCAAGAAACGCAGAGCCAGGAAGCAAGCACACCAAATCTAGCAAGCTAGCAACGGAAAACTAGAAAGGTAGCAACGCATAGCTAGCAATTTAACCACGCAAATCTAGCAAGCTAGCAACGCAAGGCAGTCAAGCTAGCAAAGTAAACAGGCAAGCTAGCAACGCAAATCTAGCAAGCTAGCAACGCAAGCTAGCAAGCTAGCAACGCCAAGCTACCAAGCTAGCAACGCCAAGCTAGCAAGCTAGCAACGCAAAGGGAGTAAGCTAACAACGCAAAGCTAGCAAAGTAGCAACGAAAAGCTGGCAAGCTCTCAAGGCAAAGCTAAAAAGATAGCAACGCCAAACTAGCAAGCTACAAACGCAAATCTAGCCATATAGCAGGCTAGCAACGCAAAGCTAGCAAGGTAGCAACGCAAAGCTACCAAGGTAGCAACGCAAAGCTGGCAAGGTAGCAACGCAAAGCTAGCAAGCTAGCAAAGCGAAGCTGGCAAGCTAGCATCGCAAAGCTGGAAAGCTAGATAATGCAAAGTTGGCAAGCATCCAAAGCAAACCTATCAAGCTACCATCGCAAAGCTAGGAAGCAAGAAACTCAAAGCTAGCAAGCTAGCAACGCAATGCTAGCAAGCCATCAACGCAAATCTACCAAGCTAGCAACGCAAACCTAGCAAGCTAGCAACGCAAAGCTAGCAAGATATCACCGCAAAGTTAGTAAGCTAGCAACGCAAAACTACAATCTAGCAAACTAACAACGGAAAGCTAGGAAACTAGCGATTAAAAACTAGGAAGCTAGGACCGCAAAGCTAGCAAGCTAGCAACGCAAATCTATCAAGCCAGCAACAGAAAGCTAGCAAGCTAGCAACGGTAAGCTAGCAAGCTTGCAACGCCAAGCTAGGAAGCTAGCAACGCAAAGCTACCAAGCTAGTAACGCAAAGCTAGCAAGCTAGCAAAGCAAACCTAGTAAGATAGCAATGCAAAGCTAGCAAGAGAGCAACGAAAGCTATCAAGCTAGCAACGCACATCTAACAATCCAGCAAGCTAGCAACGCAAAGCTAGCAAGGTATCCACGCAAATATAGCAAGCTTTCAACGCAAAGCTGGTTAGCTAGAAAGGCAAAAGTGGCAAGCTAGCAACGCTAAGCTATCATACTAGCAAAGCAAAGCAGAAACGCATATCTAGCAAGCTAGCAAGCTAGCAATTCATATCTAGCAAGCTAGCAAGCTAGCAAAGAAAAGGTAGCAATATATAAACGCAAAGCTAGCAAGCAAGAAACGCATAGCTAGGAAGCAAGCAACGCAAAGCTAGCAAGCTAGCAACGCATATCTAGCAACCTAGCAACGGATATTTAGCATGCTAGCAACGCAAAGCTGCAAGATAGAAACTCAAAGCTGCCAAGCTTGCAACGCAAAACTGGCAAGCTAGAAACGTAAAACTTGTTAGTTAGCAACGCAAAGCTGGCAAGGTAGCAATGCAAAACTGGCAAGCTAGCAACGCATATCTAGCAACCTAGCAACGGATATTTAGCATGCTAGCAACGCAAAGCTAGCAAGCTAGCAACGCATATCTAGCAACCTAGCAACGGATATTTAGCATGCTAGCAACGCAAAGCTAGCAAGCTAGCAACGCATATCTAGCAACCTAGCAACGGATATTTAGCATGCTAGCAACGCAAAGCTAGCAAGCTAGCAACGCATATCTAGCAACCTAGCAACGGATATTTAGCATGCTAGCAACGCAAAGCTAGCAAGCTAGCAACGCAATTTAGCAAGCTAGCAACGCAAAGCTACCAAGCTAGCAACGTAAGCTAGCAAGCAACAAACGCAAAGCAAGCAAGCAAACAGAAAACAACGCATAGCTAGCAAGCTAGCAACGCAATTTAGCAAGCTAGCAACGAAAGCTATCAAGCAAGAAAGTCAAAGCAAGCAAGCAACGCAAAGCTAGCAAGCTTGCAAAGAAAAAGCTAGCAAGCTAGCAAAGAAAGCTAGCAAGCAATAAACGCAAATCAAGCAAGCAAACAAACAAGCAAAGCAAAGCTAGCAAGCTAGCAACGCAAAGCTAGCAAGCTAGCAACTAAAAGCTAGCAAGTTAGCAACAGAAAGCTAGCAAAGTAACAATGCAAAGCTACCAAGCTTGCCACGCATATCTAGCAAGCTAGCAACATAAACGTAACAAGCTAGCAACGCAAATCTGGCAAGTTAGCAAAAAAAATAAAGCAATCTAGCAAGGTAAATCTAGGAAGCTAATCACGCAAATCTAGTAATCTAGCAATCTAGTAACCCAAAGGTAGCAAAATAGCACCGCAAAGCTAGGAAGTTAGCAACGCAAAGTTAGCAAGATAGGAACGCATAGCTAGCAATCTACCAACGCACACTAGTAAGTTAGCAACGCAAACTAGCAAGATATCAACGTAAATATAGCATTCTAGCAAGCTAGCGTCGCAAAGTTATCAAACAAGCAACGCAAAGCCAGCAAGCTAGCAACGCAAAAGTAGCAAGCTAGCATCGCATATCTAGCAAGCTTGCAACGCATAGCTAGCAAGCTAACAACGAATATCTAGCAAGATAGCAAAGCAAATCTAGGAAGCCAGGAACGCAAATCGAGCAATATTGCATGCTACAATCGCAAAGCTAGCAGGCAAGCAACGCAGAGCTATCAAACTAGCAACGTCAATCTAACAAGATAGCAACGCAAAGCTAGCTAGCTAGCAACGGAAAACTAGCAAGGTAACAACGCAAATTTACCAAGCTAGCCACGCATATCAAGCAAGGTAGCAACGCAAACAAGCAAGATTTCAACGGAAACTAACAAGCTAGCAACGCAAATCTACCAAGCTTGGAACGCAAAGCTAGCAAGCTAACAAATCAGAGCAAGCCTGATAGCAAACCAAAACTAACAAGCTAGCAAATTCAAAGCTCCCAAGTTAGCAAGTAAAAGATAGCATGCTAGCAACGCAAATCAACAAAGATAGCAAAGCGAATCTAGCAAGCTTTCAAAGCAAAATTAGCAAGCTAAGTATGCAAAACTTGATAGCTAGAACGGAAAATAGCAAGCAACGCAAAGCTGCCTAGCAAGCAACGCAAACTAGCAAGTTAGCAATGCAAAACTAGCAAGCTAGGAATGCATATCTAGCAAGCTAACAAGCTAAAAACGCAAAGTTTGTAAGCTAGAAACGCAAAGCTTTCATGCTAGCAACGCAAAGCTTACAATCTAGCAAGGCAAGGATTGCAAGGTAACAACGCAAAGCTAGGAATATAGCAACACAAAGCTATTAAGTTAGCAAATCAAAGCTAGCAAGCTAGGAACGCAAAGCTATCAAGCTAGCAACGCAAAGCTACGAAAGCTAGCAACGCAAAACTAGCAAGCTAGTAACGCAAAGTTAGCACGCAAGAAACGCAAAGAAAGCAAGCAATGCAAAGCCAGCAAGATAGCGACGCAAAGCTAGAAAGCTAGCAACGCAAAGCTAGCAAGCTAGCAAACGCAAAGCTAGGAAGCTAGAAACGCATAGCTAGCAAGCTAGCAACGCAAAGCTACAAAGTTAACAACGAAAGCTAGCAAGCAAGAAATGCAAGCAAGCAAGCTAGCTAGAACCACAAAGCTAGCAAGATAGCAAAGCAAAGCTAGAAAGATAGCGTCCCAAAGCCAGGTAGCTAGCAAAGAAAAGCTAGCAAGCTAGCAAACCCAAAGCTAGGAAGCTAGAAACGCATAGCTAACAAGCTAGCAACGCAAAGCTACACAGTTAGCAACGAAAACGAACAGGCAAGAAATGCAAAGCAAGCAAGCAAGCTATTAACGCAAACATAGCAAACTAGCAACGCAAACATAGCAAGCTAGCAACGCAATGCCAGCAAGGTAGCAACGCATAGATAGCAAACTAGCAAGCTAACAACGGAAAGCTAGCAAGCTAGCAACGCAAAGATAGTAAGCTAGCAACGAAACGCTAGCAAGGGGAGAACAAAAATACGACAAGCTAGCAACACCAGGATCGCAAGCTAGCAACGAAAAACTAGCCAGCTAGAACTGAAAGCTAGCATGCTATCAAATAAAATCTACCAAGCCTGCAACGCATAACTAGCAAGCTAGAAACGGAATGCTAGCAAGCTAGCAACGCAAAGTTACAAGCTAGCAACGCAAAGCTAGAAAGCTAGCAATGCAAAGCTACCAAGGTAGCGACGCCAAGCTAGCAAGGTAGCAACGCCAAGCTAGCAAGGTAAAAACGCAAAGCTAGCAAGCTAGCAACGCAAAGCTAGCTAGCTAGCAAAGAAAATCTAAGAAGCTAGAAACGCAAAACTAGAAATCTAGCAAAGCAAAGCTAGCAAGCTAGCAACGCAAAGATAGCAAGCAAGAAATTCAAAGCAAGCAAGCAAGCAACGCAAAACTAGCATGCTAGCAATGCAAAACTAGCAAGCTAGCAACGGATAGCTAGCAAGCTAGAAACG